>NW_024404552.1:0-93116 GCF_905171775.1 Rana temporaria | reverse complement strand
CGTCTCATATTTACACTAAAATGCAATAATTAATAAATACATGATGTCATTCTAAAAAAACAAAACAAAAAAAACCCAATGTATTATATAATGCATCCTGTATGTATACAATATATTATTTAATTATATTCTCTATGTATACAATGTATTATATAATAAAATTCTGTATGTATACAACATATTATTTAGTTCAAGTATGCCTATAATCTCAATGATCTCTTACACTGAATAAAATAAACATTAACAGCGCTTATTTCAAGCCCTCCGTGCTTAAAAGTAAAATGTGTTACCACATCCTGCTGAAATAGAAAGTTTCTGATGGAAAATGCATATATGATAAAACACATAGATAAACCTCAGTAGAAAACCTCAAAATAAAATATACTGACCACAGAGTCCTCAATACAATTAATGAATGAATGAATGAATGAATGAAAAACTTATATAGCGCGGCACATGCGAACTGAATCGCCTCTGGGCTCTAATATCTAATATCTGAATCGCCTTAATAAGGCTCTAATATCTTCTGACAGTGATGGATGTCTGAGATACTAAAATGCACAGATGCACAGAGTCCTTCTGTCAGTCCTAATATTAAAGGAAAAACTTGAGACACACTTCAGCAATAACTGTGATGGTGCAAGCATTGACACGTAGGGATCCCCCAAAGGGACCTCACTCACCAGATAGATGTCATCAATGAGCATGGAACGATGACTGTCTCTCAGGGGTATGTTATAGTGCAGCTGCCTGGATCTCTCCTCCGTCCCTCTGCTAACACCTGGTGGACTCTGGTAGTGCTCAAATGGATGCAGGGATTTCAGCAGGGGGGCAGATTTATACTTAGAGGAGGGGGAATTTATTTAGCTGACACACAATGCTCATACATCTTGGGGGGCGCAGTTTGGCATTTTCGCTCTGGGCACTAGATGACCTTGTCCCGGCACTGCTTACAAGATTAAAATTCAAATATGGCGCTTGTCACAAACAATACGGCGAGCGGCTCTCACTAGTTCAGCTGCCTGGGGGATTCCTCCTCCTGACGCTGTGAGTCCCGGGATACCGCTCACCTGGTTGGACGGTTGGATCACGTGGCCACGCCCTGACGCGTTTCGTGATTGGTTTTCACGTCTTCAGAGGGCGTGGCCACGTGTCGTGAACCAACCCTATATATAGCGCCGTTCATTCAAGCCGCCCGCCCTCTGCGTGACGTCGGCTGAATGATAACTGAGTGCTGGGGACGCCCTGTGTTGACAACTACAGCTGATCAGACGTGGATGGCGTCACGTCTTCAGCTGACAGCTACGCTAAACGCCTATCTGTTACCTTGGTAGTGTCAACTCCTTGCGTCCCCAGTGGTAAATGTGTATAGCGCGCTCACATAGTACTAATCACAGCATATATTCAACCACCATATAGGTGTCATCGTTCCAAGCTAATATTTACTGGGTACCTTTCAAGCCTGGAAATGCACCCATAAAGAATACATATCATGTTGTACTAGGACGACTAAGCATTGACAATCTGATATATAACAAGTATAAAATACAAAGAACATAATGTTAAAATGTAATACTAATGCATTAGTTCCCGATCTGCACCTTTATATTACTCTTAATATAAAAATATATAAATATATAAAAATATATATATATGTGCTTGAATCTAAGTTCAGAGCGGATATTAAAAAACTGCAATTTAAAATATCTCAAAAATAATGTAAAAAATGACATTAATAGTGTAGGAAAAGACACAACAGACCCAACCCAATAATAACACTAACCATTATTATATTTATCTCTTAACGGCCTCTGTGCTACTTTGGTATGATCTCATGACTTTGCTGTTCCTTCCGGTAGGGCATAGTTTACCCTCTTATCTGATCATACAGTATTATGCCCTAACCCATATTGGCATATAGCAGGGGAAAAAATATAAATAATTAAATAAATTAATGAACTGGATCTCTACTATGTTTTTATACTTAATGATTACTAATAAAACAATTGAGATCTAGTTCTATGTTTAACCCCTTTGGGCTTAAGGTATAAGTCAGGAATATCCATTTTGTTTCGGATTTGGAAATTTCCCGTACCATATTGGCACCCCTCCACTTCGGATGAATTTTGTCCACTCCCCAAAATTTTAAGCCGATGGGGTCTTGATCATGTTTCTTGAGAAAGTGCTTGAAAGGTACCCAGTAAATATTAGCTTGGAACGATGACACCTATATGGTGGTTGAATATATGCTGTGATTAGTACTATGTGAGCGCGCTATACACATTGACCACTGGGGGCGCAGGGAGTTGACACTACCAAGGTAACAGATAGGCGTTTAGCGTAGCTGTCAGCTGAAGACGTGACGCCAGCCACGTCTGATCAGCTGTAGTTGTCAACACAGGGCGTCCCCAGCACTCAGTTATCATTCAGCCGATGTCACGCAGAGGGCGGGCGGCTTGAATGAACGGCGCTATATATAGGGTTGGTTCACGACACGTGAAGACGTGAAAACCAATCACGAAACGCGTCAGGGCGTGGCCACGTGATCCAACCGTCCAACCAGGTGAGCGGGATCCCGGGACTCACGGCGTCAGGAGGAGGAATCCCCCAGGCAGCTGAACTAGTGAGAGCCGCTCGCCGTATTGTTTGTGACAAGCGCCATATTTGAATTTTAATCTTGTAAGCATAACATTTAAGAATGCTTCTCCTCATTTGAAATAAACATTTTACACTATGTGGAGTCTCCCTCTTATCCTTACATGACCGCATCCATTTGAGCACTACCAGAGTCCACCAGGTGTTAGCAGAGGGACGGAGGAGAGATCCAGGCAGCTGCACTATAACATACCCCTGAGAGACAGTCAGCGTTCCATGCTCATTGATGACATCTATCTGGTGAGTGAGGTCCCTTTGGGGGATCCCTACGTGTCAATGCTTGCACCATCACAGTTATTGCTGAAGTGTGTCTCAAGTTTTTCCTTTAATATTAGGACTGACAGAAGGACTCTGTGCATCTGTGCATTTTAGTATCTCAGACATCCATCACTGTCAGAAGATATTAGAGCCTTATTAATTGTATTGAGGACTCTGTGGTCAGTATATTTTATTTTGAGGTTTTCTACTGAGGTTTATCTATGTGTTTTATCATATATGCATTTTCCATCAGAAACTTTATATTTCAGCAGGATGTGGTAACACATTTTACTTTTAAGCACGGAGGGCTTGAAATAAGCGCTGTTGATGTTTATTTTATTCAGTGTAAGAGATCATTGAGAATATAGGCATACTTGAACTATTTTTTTTTTTTAATATAATAGCTGCTGCACTGCTTTATACATTTGATGACTAGCGATTTTCGCAAGTGCTAAAATTGCATAAGTTAATTTCCATTAGTGCGCTGGGCCAGTATTAATTACCTGACTTGCATTAGGTGCTTTTACTGATTTTCCCTGTCTCTATACAACATATTATATAATTATATTGTGTTTTTATACAATGTATTATATAATGGATCATGGATGTATACAATGTATTATGTATTAGATCCTGTATGCATACAAAGTACTATATTTAAAAAATCTGTATGTATACAATATATTATATAATTATATTATATATACATACAATATATTATATATAATGTATCTAGCACTTAATAATGCAATCTCTTTTTTTTCTCCATTCAAGAGGAGAAAACAACACAGGGGCAGGCTGTAGAGTGACTGAACACTGTGATAGCCAATCAGAGCCTATCACAGCAATCAGGTGATCAAATGACCGGGCCTCCCAGTTCCTGATCATTAGTATGAGTACTGGAGTTCTCAGTGAGAGCTGGGAGTGTAAATACCCACTTCTGTGAGGCTGCACACACACATACGCTCATTGGGAAGGGATTAATATAAATTTCAGTGAAAATGTTATTCCTTTTCTTGATGTTGGAGTATATAGTAGGGTGACCAGACATCCCCAGTTTCAGGGGACAGTCCCCTGATTGAGGACACTGTCCCCAGATTGGATTTAATAGGGGGCAGGGGCAATTTCAAAGACAATAGGTGCAGAATTGAAATAAAAAAAATGAATTACACCCCCCTGCTCCACCGTGCCTACTAGCATAGGGGGGTTGTATTTTTCCCATTATCTGTGCCCCTTTCTAATGATCATGTGCTGGTCGGAGCGGAGGGAATATTTCTTCAGTTTCGGGTGCCCATTCAGCTTCGCTCGCATGTTCTTCTGCCTTGGCTCAAATCCTGGCCAGCCGCCTGCCTCTCTCCTTGCCTTCCCTGGTGGAGTGATCTTCCTCCGCTCCCACCCAGTAGTAGCCGGGGCCCTAAGAGTAAGACTTGAGAGGCTGTAAGGTGGGCGGCGACAGGCAGAGAGTCGCTGATTGTTGCCATTACTAATAAAGAAAGAATATGTCCCCGGATTTCATTTTAAAAATCTGGTCACCTTAGTATATAGGAAATGAATAAAACTGAAACACATTGCTATGTGAGATAGTAATCAGGTATTACTGCATTCTAGATGCAATCCTTTGTCAGTGTTCAAGTCCACACGCCGTAGCTGAATGACGCAAGTGAGCTGAACTGTGAATGAGGAAGTGGTGATACAAGAGCGATTTTCTGAAAATCTCCCACAAAAAAAAAAAAAGAATTTGCAGCCAGCAGTTAGCCCATAAAATGATAAATTTACAGGGGTCATAACCAGAATAAGAAGATTCCTTTTGTGTCTCAGTACTGCTCCTTTTGTGTCTCAGTACCGCTCCTTTTGTGTCTCAGTACCGCTCCTTTTGTGTCTCAGTACCGCTCCTTTTGTGTCTCAGTACCGCTCCTTTTGTGTCTCAGTACCGCTCCTTTTGTGTCTCAGTACCGCTCCTTTTGTGTCTCAGTACCGCTCCTTTTGTGTCTCAGCACCGCTCCTTTTGTGTCTCAGCACCGCTCCTTTTGTGTCTCAGTACCGCTCCTTTTGTGTCTCAGCACCGCTCCTTTTGTGTCTCAGCACCGCTCCTTTTGTGTCTCAGTACCGCTCCTTTTGTGTCTCAGTACCGCTCCTTTTGTGTCTCAGTACCGCTCCTTTTCTGGAAAGATTTATTCAGTGATTCAAAAGACCTTGGAGAATCCTCAGAGTAGGTTTTCCTCACTTTGAGGAGTACCCACGTCTTTGGGATTAAAAAGAAACGTATTTTACTGCCTATCATGTGCGTAGTGCTGATTAGGGGCACTTTGGGGTTGATTTACTAACGGCAAATAGACTGTGCAAGTGCAGTTGCTCCAGAGCTTAGTAAATGTAGTAAAGCTTCACTTTGCAAAGAGTACCCAATCACGTCAAAGTTATTTTTAAATAAAAGCACTTTTGCTTGCACATGATTGGACAGCGGTGGCCCGTACATAAGGGGTGCACGGGCGCCGCCCCCCATTAATGCATCCGGCCCCCTAATCTACATGCAGGGCGCTGGACGCATGGACTCCAATAGGGTTTTTTTATTGAAGCACGTGAGCCTTAGACTCTAATCAAAAATGTGTGGTCTCACAGCACCCCAAACCCACCCAGTTGTGTGCCAATAGCAAATAAATATTCGCTATTGTCACACTGAATCTCCTCCCGGCCAATCAGGAAGCAAGTCCTGAGACCCATCTCGGCTGAAAGATGGCCATCCTATTGGTTGCTTAGGAGGAGGAGGAGGGAGGAGACGCACAGCGGAAGCCACCGTAATGCAGAGAAGCAGGAGACGCAATGGAAGCCGTCGCCCGTAGGAGTGCTGCCCGCCGGCGACCTAGATGGGGTAAGTGCGGGGCTGGATAACCGACTGACTGCCAATGGGGGGAGGGTGTCGGGAGATGCCAGCCAACTGGGGAGGTGGTTGTTTACTGCCCCCCCAAAAATAAAACGCCAGCTGCCACTGTGATTGAATGATGAAAGTCAGTAGAGCTTCTGCTCATTTACTAAGCTCTGGAGCAACTGCACTTGCTGAGTGCACAGTCTATTTACTTTTAGTAAATAGACTGTGCACCGAGATAGGTAAGTGCCAGGCAGGCGGGGGATGCACACTGGCAGCAATTGATGGGCACAGTAGCGGCAATTGATGGGCAAAGTGGCAGCAATTGATGGGCACAGTGGCAGCAATTGATGGGCACAGTGGCAGCAATTGATGGGCACAGTGGCAGCAATTCATGGGCACAGTGGCAGCAATTCATGTTTTTTTTTTTCAGTTTGTTTGCGCCCCCCCAAAATTTTGAGCATCAGCCGTCACTGACATCCACATTCAGGACGATGTATTACTATAAATGGTGCATATGTCATTAAAGCGGAGGTTCTGATGAAATACTGCAGCGGCTGACTTTTAAAAATGGACAGTTACCTGTCCAGCGCGCCCGCGATGTCGGCAGACGAGGTCGAGCAATCGCCATTCTCGGTGAGGGAATCAGGAAGTGTAGCCTTTGCGACTTCACTGCCCGGTTCCCTAATGCGCATGCGCGAGTAGCGCGGTGCCCCGTCACTGGTCCCCACTCTCTCCTGGGAACAGTGTGTTTCCCAGAAGACAGCGCGGGGGGGGGGGGGGGGTATTGCGGGTAGGGCGTGACTGCCGCATGAGTGTATTCCCAGAAGTGGGTGCAAATACCTGTCTTTAGCCTCGTTACACACAACCGGTTTTCCGGGCAGGAAAACTACCAGGAGAGCATTTGGCCGGGAATCCCGACGGGAAAATAGAGAACCCTGCTCTCTATTTTCCTGCCGAGAAAACCGGTCGTCTGTATGCTTACCTATCAGAGGTAAACCCGCGCATGCTCGATAAGACTTCAGCGCATGCGCGGTAGCATACAAGGTTAGTGTGGGGTGTAGAAAGATGTCTGCGACGGCATCGAATGTGACGAGCGCCGGCTCATAGTAGTCAATGACGTCACCGCGTTCTTGCCATTCAAAATAACAGCAGTTCTTTTGAGTGGCCGTCTGTACACAGGGCTTGGCAAGGCAAGAGGGGGGGAGGGTTCCAAAAAGCGGAAGTTAAATTTTTGGGTGGAGCTCCGCTTTGAACATTCTCAAGTGCCCATGTGGATTATGTTACATGGAAAATTAAAGATAAGATTTCCCAACACAAATCTTCTATTCATTCTCTGTAGTTTGAGTTGGAAGCTGCTAAACATTTTCTCATGTTGGGCATACACTAGACGAAAAATCGTTCTAAAATCTGTCATTTGGACAGTCCTTTCTTTTATTGGGCACAGATTGAAAATCAGTTGTGAGGTTTTTGAGCCGAAAAATCGAAGGAAAAGTTTGGAAAACTTTGGCCAAACTACTGTATAAATGTTCCTGGCAGTGAATGGGTTAACCACTAGGGCTAGGATGGGGTTAAAGTGGAGTTCCACCCTAATTTTTATCCCCCCCCCCCCCCCCCCAAAAAAAATATATAAAAAAAAAAAAAAAACATGTTTTTTGTTATACTCACCAGAAAGGGCTGTTGCTATGCAGAACTAGCCCTTCTTCCTCTTCCTCCACCACGGTCGTCTTCTTCCTCATCCTCCGTTGCGGTGTCTTCTGTTGAATGGAGCGATGGGGCGCGCTGCCTTCTGGGAACTGTGTGTATCCCAGGAGGCAGCCGCCCATTCACAAAGCGCCGTGCGAGTGGCGCATGCGCAGTAAGGCTTCGCTGCCTGTTTCCCTTTTGGAGGCACCAGGACCGAGCGATCGCCGTCAGGGGCCCATCATCACGGGCGCCTAGGACAGGTAAGTGTTATTAAAAGTCAGCAGCTACAGTGTTAGTAGCTGCTGACTTAAAAAAAAAATCCCTGGTGGAATCCCACTTTAAGTGTGTCCTAGGGAGTGATTCCAACTGTTAGGGGGCGTGTCTACGAGTGACACGTCACTGATTGCTGCTCCCGATGAGAGGGAGCAGACGATCAGTGACAGTGTCACCAGGCAGAACGGGGAGATGCTTGTTTACACTTGCCTCTCCCAGTTCTGCAGCTCTGTGACCCGATCGCGGGACACCGGCGGACATCGAGTATGCGGGTCCCACGGTCACGTAGCTTGCAGCAGAGGCGCGCACGTCACTTTAAAATTGTTGGACGAGAAGGCCTGGCTCACAGTCTCTGCTCTAATTCATCCAAAAGGTGTTCTATCGAGTTGAGGTCAGGCCAGTCAAGTTCCTCCACCCCAAATTCATTCATCCATGTCTTTATGGACCTTGCTTTGTGCACTGGTCCAAATCTTTTGTTGGGGGAGGGGGTATTATGGTGTGGGGTTGTTTTTCAGGTGTTGGGTTTGGCCCCTTAGTTCCAGTGAAGGGAACGCCTAAAGCGTCAGCATACCAAGACCTTTTAGACAATTCCATGCTCCAAACTTTGTGGAAACAGTTTGGGGATGGCCAGTCATGTTCCTCCACCCCAAACGCCCTCATCCATGTCTTTATGGATCTTGCCTTGTGCACTGGTGTGCAGTCATGTTGGAACAGGAAGGGGCCGTCCCCAAACTGTTCCCATATAGTTGGGGGAATGAAATTGTCCAAAATGTCTTGGTATACTGACGCCTTAAGAGTTCCCTACACTGGAACTAAGGGACCAAACCCAACCCCTGAAAAACAACCACACATCATGATCCCACTCCACCAAATGATGTGGACCAGTGCACAAAGCAAGGTCCATAAAGACATGGATGAGCGAGTTTGGGGTGGAGGAACTTGACATCAACCCGATAGAACACCTTTGCGATGAATTAAGCCTCGTACACACGATCAGACCATCCGATGAGAACGGTCTGAAGGACCGTTGTCATTGGTTAACCGATGAAGCTGACTGATGGTCCGTCATGCCTACACACCATCGGTTAAATAACCGATCGTGTCAGAACGCGGTGACGTAAAACACAACGATGTGCTGAAAAAAATGAAGTTCAATGCTTCCAAGCATGCGTCAACTTGATTCTGAGCATGCGTGGATTTTTAACCGATGGTCGTGCCTACTAACGATCGGTTTTGACCTATCGGTTAGGAATCCATCGGTTAAATTTAAAGCAAGTTGGCTTTTTTTTAACCGATGGTTAAATAACCTATGGGGCCCACACACGATCGGTTTTGACTGATGAAAACGGTCCATCAGACCGTTGTCCTCTGTTTAACCTATCGTGTGTACAAGGCCTTAGGGTGGAGACTGTGAGCCAGGCTTTCTCATCCAACATCAGTGTCTGACCTCACAAATGCTCTTCTGGAAGAACGGTCAGACATTCCCATAGACACCCTCCTAAACTTTGTGGACGGCCTTCTCAGAAGAGTTTAAGCTGTTATAGCTGCAAAGGGCGGGGCCAACTCAATATTGAACCCTAGGGACTAAGACTGGGATGCCATTAAAGTTCATGTGTGTTTAACCGCTTAACGACCGCCGCATGTACATATACGTCGGCAAAATGACACAGACAGGCAGAACATCGTGCCCGCATGTCGCTGCCTTTCCGTGGGTCAGGGGTCCGATCGGGACCCCCCCCCGGTACACAGGGATGGACTGGCCATTGGGACTACAGGGAGTTTCCCGGTGGGCCGATGGCTCAGTGGGCCAGCTTCAGTGACAGCGGACCGCTGCCCCCCTCCGCTCCTCTGTCTCTCCCTTCCCACAGCGCTCACCTCCTCTCCCTCCCTGCAGCGCTCACCTGGGGGGAACAAAGAAGCAGAGGGAGGACCAGAGGAGCAGGGGGGACGACAGAGGAGCATGGGGGAGGGGACAGACAGCTGACTCAACAGCTATAGCCTGGGAGTTTCTCACTTCTGCCTAATCTTGTCCCATGAGGTCGGGGCACCGAACTGATTCTTTGCCCCGGGTGAAATAATGTCTAGCTTCCCCACTGGTACTGCCTATAAGAGTACCAGTACCAGCCGTTCTACTCTAATAAAGTAGAACGGCTAGTGGCTAGTGAAGGGGGAGAGGGGGCTTGGGTGGCCGGGGGGGGGGGGGTGCGGGATTTGTCCGGCCGCCATGGGAGAGACCTGTCAAAGTGGGCCAGTCTGGATGAAGTCCAGGGCCAAATTTTTGTCCCAGTCCAGCCCTGCCGGTACATGCGGCAGTCGGTAAGCCTCAGGGAGTAATCCGGGATGAGGGCGCGGCTATTCGTTTCTAGCCGCCCCCTCGCGATCGCTCCCCGGAGCTGAAGAACGGGGAGAGCCGTATGTAAACACGGCTTCCCCGTGCTTCACTGTGGCGGCTGCATCGATTGTGTGATCCCTTTTATAGGGAGACTCGATCGATGACATCAGACCTACAGCCACACCCCCCTACAGTTGTAAACACACACTAGGTGAACCCTAACTCCTACAGCGCCCCCTGTGGTTAACTCCCAAACTGCAACTGTCATTTTCACAATAAACAATGCAATTTAAATGCTTTTTTGCTGTGAAAATGACAATGGTCCCAAAAATGTGTCAAAATTGTCCGAAGTGTCCGCCATAATGTCGCAGTCACGAAAAAAATCGCTGATCGCCGCCATTAGTAGTAAAAAAAATAAATAATCAAAATGCAATAAAACTATCCCCTATTTTGTAAACGCTATAAATTTTGCGCAAATCAATCGATAAACGCTTATTGCGATTTGTTTTACCAAAAATAGGTAGAAGGATACGTATCGGCCTAAACTGTGGAAAAAAAAATGTATATATGTTTTTGGGGGATATTTATCATAGCAAAAAGTAAAAAATATAGATTTTTTTTTCAAAATTGTCGCTCTATTTTTGTTTATAGCGCAAAAAATAAATACCACCAAAAGAAAGCTCTATTTGTGGGGGAAAAAGGACGTCAATTTTGTTTGGGAGCCACGTCGCACGACCGCGCAATTGTCAGTTAAAGCGACGCAGTGCCGAATCGCAAAACCTGGCCTGGGCATTTAGCTGCCTAAAGGTCCGGGGCTTAAGTGGTTAAACACAGGCGTTCCAATACTTTTGGTAATATAGTGTATCATCACTATGAAACAGGCTCTAGGTGGGTCAAGAGAAAACATTTTCTTATGGAATTTGAAAAATTTCAGGCACACCTTCTATACATTACATAAAAGAGCTTAAAAGTGGTTTGCCTGGTTCTAGCTGGTTTTATTTAGGGACATAAACGTTTACATTTTAACCACATCAGCTCTGGGAGATTTACCCCCTTCATGACCAGGCCCTTTTTTTGCAATACGGCACTGCAATACTTTAACCACTACCCGCCTGGCCTATAGCAAAATGACGGCCGGGCAGTGGTTCAGTTATCCTGACTGGACGTCATATGACGTTGGGGCGTTCTTTGCAATGATCAGTGGTGTGGCGTGTCAGTTTGACACACCGCTACACTGATCTCAGTAAAGATCTCGGTAAAGAGCCTCCGACAGACACGAGTAGAGGAGAGCCGATCGGCTTCTCTCCTGACAGGGGGGTCTGTGCTGATTGTTTATCAGCGCGCCCCTCCTCGGATGCCCGCCCAGGACCACCAGGCTGCCACCAGGACCACTAGGGAAGGCCACAACACTGGACCACCAGGTACATTTTTGGTTTAGTGGGACAGAAGCAAAGCCAAGGGATCTGCAGTTTTTAGAGAGGCATTATCTCTTACCACTGGACCACCAGGTATGCTACCCTAGACCACCAGGGAAATGCCAATCAGTGCTCAGACAGCTGATAATCTGTGCCAATCCCCAATGCTTGCCCGTGCCATTAGTGATGCCTATCAGTGCCATTTATCAGTGCTGCATATCAGTGCCCATCAGTGGACATGAGTGACATGGATCAGTGCCCAGCAGTGCCGCCTATCAGTGCCCAGCAGTGCTGCCCATCACTGCCATTTATAAGTACCCATCAGTGCAGCCTTTTAGTGCCCCTCATTGTCGCCTATCTGTGCCCACCAGTGCAACCCATAAATGCTCATCAGTGCCGCCTATCAATGCCCATCGGTGCTGCATATCAGTGCCACCCATCAGTGCCACCTATCAATGCCCATCAGTGCTGCATATCAGTGCCACCCATCAGTACCGCCTATCAGTGCCCATCGTCAGTGCCCGTCAGTGCGCATCAGTGTCACCTCCTCTGTGCCACATTATCAGTGGCCATCAGTGAAGGAGAAAAATTACTTATTTACAACATTTTATAACAGAAACAAAAGAAAAACTGTTTGTTTTTTCAAAATTTTCGGTCTTTTTTATTTGTTTAGCAAAAAATTAAAACCGCAAAGGTCATCAAATACCACCAAAATAAAAATTCTGTTTGGGTACAGTGTAGCACGACCGCACAATTGTCAATTTTAAACAGCGACAGCGCTGAAAGCTGAAACTTGGCCTGGGCAGGAAGGGGGTGTAAGTGCCTGGTATCAAAGGGGTTAACTGACAATTGCGCAGTCGTACGACGTTGTACCTAAATAAAATTCATGTCCTTTTTTCCCCACAAATAGAGCTTTCTTTTGGTGGTATTTGATCACCTCTGCGGTTTTTATTTTTTGCACTATAAACAAAAATAGAGCGACAATTTCAAAAAAATATATATACTTTTTTTACTTTCTGCTATAAAACATATCCAATAAAAAAAAAAAAATCGAATTTCTTCATAAATTTAGGCCAATATGTATTCTGCTACATATTTTTGGTAAAAAAAATCCCAATAAGCGTATATTGATTGGTTTGCGCAAAAGTTATAGGCCCGGATTCACAGACACTGGTGCATATTTATGCCGCCGTAGCGTATCTCCTTACGCTACGCCGACACAGCGCAGAGAGGCAAGCACTGGATTTACAAAGCACTTCCTCCCAAATCTGCGCTGGGTTTCCAAGGCGTAAGCCGGCGTAGGTGGAAGTGGGCGTGAGCCATGCTAATGAGGCGTGACCCCATGCAAATGATGGGCCGAGCGACAGAAAGATACGAATCGGCAACTGCGCATGCGCCGCCCCGTGGGCGCATCTCAGTGCGCATGCTTGCAATCAGGTCGGAACAACTGCCTGAGATACGTCGGATCACTGCCTACGGCGTGAACGTAACCTACGCCCAGCCATATTTACGTCCTACGTAAAATACGTCGGCTTGAGTTCCCTGGTGCAGCCCTTTGCATGGATGCTGCTGAGTTACACCTCCTTTATGGGGCATAACTTTACGTCGGACGTATGACTTTACGCGCACTGCGTCGGACGGACGTACGTTTGTGAATCGGCGTATCTCCCTCATTTGCATATGTGAATAGAAACTCAATGGGAGTGCCAAATACGTCCAGCGTAAATATGCGCCCACTCTACCCCAGCGTAGGCAAGTTACGTTGCTGGGATGAAGCCTATTTTCAGGCGTATTTAGTTTTGTGGGCACGGCGCACAGATACGACAGCGCATATTTGCACTTACGCGGCGTATCTCGAGATACGTCAGCGCAAGTGCTTTGTGAATCCGGGCCACAGTGGCCCGGATTCAGGTAAATTTGCCCTTTTTTTTCGGAGGCGCAGGGCAACGTTTTTGCCCTGCACCCCCGCATACTTTTTGCACTGCTCTCGATTCACGGAGCAGAGGCTCCGTAAATTGCGTGGGCGCTCGGGCAAAATGCGCGGCGTAAGCGTGCGCAATTTAAATGATCCTGTAGGGGGCGTGAATCATTTAAATTAGGCGCGTTCCCGCGCCGAGCGTAGAGCGCATGCTCCGGCGGGAAACTTTCCCGACGTGCATTGCGGCAAATGACGTCGCAAGGACGTCATTAGCTTCAAAGTGAACGTGAATGGCGTCCAGCGCCATTCACAAATCACTTACGCAAACGACGTACATTTCAAATTTCGCAACGCGGGAACGACGGGTATACGTAACATTGGCTGCCCCTGCTAATACGCTGAGCACAACGGGAACGCCACCTAGCGGCCATCGCAAGAATGCAGCCTAAGATATGCGGGCATAAGAGCCTTATGCCAAGCATATCTTAGGCTGCAGTCGGCGTAACGAGGTTCCTGAATCAGGAGCATTCGTAACGCCGGGGCAAGTAAGCAATTGCGCTGTGGAGGTTGCACATGCGCAGTGTGATCTAATCGGAAGGGGGACATTTGCACTGGTGCTTGCTCCAGTCTGGGCAATTATAGACAGGAGCAAAGCCTGGCAACCTTGGGCAGGACGCTCTAGGGAGGTGTTTGGACCCCCCCTAAACCTCGACCCTTATGTACGTATGAAAACTACAGATCAGCGTTGCTCAGAGAGATGTGCCTCCTCCAGCAAATATCCCAGGAGGAGGGGGGGGGGGGTTCTGTGCGCAACGATCCGCTAAGGGTTAGATGCAGCGGGTGGAGAGAGATGCTGGTTGGACCAGGACACCCCACACAAGCAGCGGATGGGTTGTGACTGGTCCCCGTGCTAGTGCGCCCCTGCTCAGCGAGTCACTGGAGCCCAGTGCCTGAACTTGTTATGGCACTGGGCTCCATTCCAGGACTCAGCCCTGATTTGCCGGGACTCTGGGACATACATCAATTTCTGGGACGTCCCGGCGAAGCAGGGATGGTTGGGAGGCATGCGTCCACAGTACATTGTACTGGTACGTCGCTGCCAGCTTCCGGCTTTACGGGGTGTGCAAATGTGTGCCACCATGCCGACACCCACTGTGACTGTACACAGCTGGAATCTGTCAGCAAATCCCTGCCAATGATTCACGGCTGGGACCTGCTGATCGGCTGTGTGCAATCACAGCCCAGAGCTCTGTGTTGGCAATCAACACAGAGCTCTCTACCTAGGGAACAGTAGGGTTGATTTGTTAACACTGTTGCACTCAGAATCTGGTGCAGCTGTTCATGGTAGCCAATCAGCTCCTAACTCCCAGGGAAGATGGGGGGGGGTCCTGTCACCAAGGGGGGAGGGGTGGGGAATGGGATGGTGTGTGAGGGATATGAGGTCATCTCACTCACCATAACCAAGCTGCAGAGCACTCATTCATGGTTGCCTGGGCTCCCTCCAGCAGCAGCAGCACAGAAAGGGCGATCAGCAGCATACCTCCGAGGTGAGGGTGTTCTGTGTATGACTGGAAGGAGGTGGGGACTGGAAGACAAGCCTGTAGTGTCCTCCAGGCTCTCATTGGGCTTCTGCACATGTGTACTTCCTTTGCGCGAGAGAAGTGTGCAGAGCACCTCCGGAGCACTGCAGAAAGGAATATATGCAGCCGACTTAGGGGGGGGGGGGGGCAGGACTCTGGCTGGGGAGGACACTGAGCTAAACGATGCTTCATTAAGCAGGAGAGAGGAGGAGCCGGCCGAGGACACCAGAATGTGAAACAGAGCAGCCATTGCGGTAGAAGAGCAGGGAGCTCTGCTACAGAGGCGGCTCTTCAATTAGGCAAATTAAATGGTCGCGAGGCCCCTGTGAAAGTGAGGCCTTAGGCGACCACCTAATTAGAGAGCCGCTCTGCTTGTCTAAGTTAGGAGCACTAAGTGTCATTTCTGTCTGCTGCTTTGTTCCTGTGCTATCTGCATGAGTCACTTCTGACAAGTTTTCTTGACACCAAGAGAAAGGCTTGGGAATCGGGTTTCGGGAACCAGAACAATTATGGCTTCATTCATAGAATCAGGCAACGATTCTAAGGTGGCAAAGTCAGAAAGAAGTGAGGTCATCTTGGGAGCAACATGATTAGAGCCTGAGGCTCTAATTGGCTTGGAAAAGGTTGGGCTCGTGTTGCAGTGAACCCACCTACTTGTGACACTAGCGAATCGATATTCAATCAATCAATAACACGTTCCGGCACTAGGCTCCGCTAATAAATTCTGTTCAGTGTGCATGGAGCAGTCTCTGTCTGCCCCGCCCCCTCTGTGTGTGTCGACTTTTCTCCCATAGGTGGTGTGATGAGAGGCTTCTGGGTTGGCCGGAGCTGCTGCCAATCATCCTGTGCACTCCCAGAAATGCTCTCCGAGTGCCACCCTCCAAGTAACCAAAGATGCTGAGTATTCCCTGCCCCCTGTAAAGTGCTTCTGCTCCCAGGACAAGTACTGATCTATGGGGACACCTGCTGTGGGGGGCTCTGATGGGAGACATCTGCTGTAGGGGGGCTCTGATGGGGGGCACCTGCTGGGAGGCTCTGATGGGGGACACCTGCTGTGGGGGGCCTCTGATGGGAGACACCTGCTGTGGGGGGCTCTGATGGGAGACACCTGCTGTGGGGGGCCTCTGATGGGGGACACCTGCTGTGGGGGGCCTCTGATGGGAGACACCTGCTGTGGGGGGCCTCTGATGGGGGACACCTGCTGTGGGGGGCCTCTGATGGGAGACACCTGCTGTGGGGGGCCTCTGATGGGGGACACCTGCTGTGGGGGGCCTCTGATGGGAGACACCTGCTGTGGGGGGCTCTGATGGGAGACACCTGCTGTGGGGGGCCTCTGATGGGAGACACCTGCTGTGGGGGGCTCTGATGGGAGACACCTGCTGTGGGGGGCCTCTGATGGGGGACACCTGCTGTGGGGGGCCTCTGATGGGAGACACCTGCTGTGGGGGGCCTCTGATGGGGGACACCTGCTGTGGGGGGCCTCTGATGGGAGACACCTGCTGTGGGGGGCCTCTGATGGGGGACACCTGCTGTGGGGGGCCTCTGATGGGAGACACCTGCTGTGGGGGGCTCTGATGGGAGACACCTGCTGTGGGGGGCCTCTGATGGGGGACACCTGCTGTGGGGGGCCTCTGATGGGAGACACCTGCTGTGGGGGGCCTCTGATGGGGGACACCTGCTGTGGGGGGCCTCTGATGGGAGACACCTGCTGTGGGGGGCCTCTGATGGGGGACACCTGCTGTGGGGGGCCTCTGATGGGAGACACCTGCTGTGGGGGGCCTCTGATGGGAGACACCTGCTGTGGGGGGCCTCTAATGGGGGACACCTGATGTGGGGGGGCTCTGATGGGAGACACCTGCTGTGGGGGGCCTCTGATGGGAGACACCTGCTGTGGGGGGCCTCTGATGGGGGACACCTGATGTGGGGGGGCTCTGATGGGAGACACCTGCTGGGAGGCTCTGATGGGGGACACCTGCTGTGGGGGGGGCTCTGATGGGGGACACCTGCTGGGAGGCTCTGATGGGGGACACCTGCTGTGGGGGGCTCTGATGGGGGACACCTGCTGTGGGGGGCTCTGATGGGGGACACCTGCTGTGGGGGGGGCTCTGATGGGGGACACCTGCTGGGAGGCTCTGATGGGGGACACCTGCTGTGGGGGGCTCTGATGGGGGACACCTGCTGTGGGGGGGCTCTGATGGGAGACACTAATGAAGACTTTCATAGGGGAGGATCTCTGTGTTTGAGTCATAGCCATAGAAACGTGTAAAGGGGAGGAGTTAGTAAGATGACTACGCCCATGTGGGGGTGCCAGAAATATTTCTGCACCCAGGCGTCTGTGACCCTAGGATCGGCCCTGACTTTATGCTTTTTTCCGCAGCTGAGCTCTATGGGGATGCTGACTTCATTTTCCAGCAGGACTTGGTACCTCCCCCACACTGACAAAAGCACCAAAACCTGGTTCAATGACCGTGGGATTACTGTGCTTGATTGGCCAGCAAACTCGCCTGACCTGAACCCCATAGACAATCTATGGGGCATTGCCAAGAGAAAGATGAGAGACATGAGACCCAACAATGCAGAAGAGCTGAAGGTAACTATTGAAGCATCCTGGTCTTCCATAACACCTCAGCAGTGCCACAGGCTGATCGCTTCCATGCCACGCCACATTGAGGGGCCCAAACCAAGTACTAAGTACATATGCAGCTTCTACTTTTCAGAGGTCCGATATTGTTCTATGTACAATCCTTGTTTTATTGATTGCATGGAATATTCTAATTTTCTGAGATTGTGGATTTGGGGTTTTCATTTTCATTTAAATTGGCCCGCCTTGCGCCGGAGGCCGCTGGCGTAGGTTTTCATTGCAAGTGCTTGGTGAATCAGGCACTTGCGATGAAAAATTGCGGCGGTGTAACGTATCTATGATACGTTACGCCGCCGCTCTTCTATGTGAATCTGGCCCATGGTGTCTGTCGAATGTTCTAAGAAAAAAAAAAAAAAAAGATTAGACAGAATCTTTAAAAAAAAAATATTTTTTTTTTTTCGACTCTTCATGTCTCTATAATGTCGAATCTTTTCTCTTTATGTAGAATAATATTGGACTAATAGAGTTAAGGTTAGGCACATTCGACCGCAACGAAAACGAAAATAAAGCATTTGTTTATGTCGGATCTTTCGGTTTTCACATTCTGTGCTTTCGTTATCGTTTGTTAAAACAATAACAAAAATACCTGAAATTCGGACGAAAATGCATTCGGACGAAAAACGAATGCACATAGCAAAAAGTACAAAATATTTTTTTTTTCAAAATTGTCGTTCTTTTTTTTTTGTTTATAGCGCAAAAAAAGAAAACCGCAGAGATGATCAAATACCACCAAAAGAAAGCTCTATTTGTGGGGGAAAAAAAGAACGTTAATTTTGTTTGGATGCAACATCGCACGACCGCAATTGTCAGTTAAAGCGACGCAGAGCCGAATCGCAAAAAATGGCCTGGTCATTGAGCAGCCAAATCTTCCGGGGGTGAAGTGGTTAAGAAAATTTGAATATTACAAGATTTATTATAAGACCAATAGAAAGAAAGGATTTTTAATACAGAAATGTTGGCTTAGTGAAATGTATGTCCATGTACAGTATAGTATGCACTCAATACTTGGTTATAGCTCCTTTTGCATGAATTACGGCATCAATGCGGCGTGGCATGGAGCGATCAGCCTGTGGCACTGCTGAGGTGTTATAGAAGTCCAGGTTGCTTTGATAGCGGCTCAGTGGCAGAACAACCAGGGTTGCAGCAGTTGAACGTGTGACCAGGCCTTGGCATTCCGCCACTCTTAAGGGGCCCCAGCGGGGTCCTAGTTCCACGGCTCTGAGTGGAGAGTGTCTCTCGTACAGCTCAGAGCCAACGGTTCTCCCCACTGTGTCCTCCCTCCTCTTTCGCACAGGATGACACAGCTGATCTGATCCTTCTTCCCCCTCCCCACTCCTGTGTGTGCTTTGTGGGAAGTGTGAAGCCAACAAGCTCACACCTTTATATTGCATGCTTGCTCACCTGTGTTGAGAGTTTGAGACTATAACGATGCTTGTCTAAGCCATTATTGTACTATCTGTCTTGAAAACTATAAGTAAAATAACACTTGGATTTGTCATTTAGAAATGTCCGAACCCAGGCTTTCAGAGGTGTCGGGAGACTTGCAAGGTGGGGGCAATCATCAAAGTCAATCATTCTCACAGGGGAAGCGCTACATGTGCTCTCTAATTGGGGTCCCTAAACTGGGCACAAATAGCAGCAACAGTTGCCTGCTCGTGTTCTGGTCTGCCTCTTCTCATCCTCTTTCCGATTTGCCAGTGAAGACAGCCATCCTATATGGTGACTGTGACAGACCAAACCGGGACAGGGGCTTTTGTAGGGGAATGCCGGGTGGCCTCTTGCCTACTGACCAGGGGCGGACTTACCATTCGCGCACTACCCGAGGGCCCCATGCCACTAGGGGGCCCCATCAGGGTTGCCAGCCTCAGTAAAACCAGGGACAGTATGTAAAAATACGTTTTTTTTTTACATCTGTCCCTGAAATGTCCCTTACCGACATCCTTTTGGTCTAAAAATCCCAAGATTATATCTGTCCCGCCTCTCCAGTACCTTTTCAGTGTGTGTATACTTTTAGGTAGATTCACATACCTGGCCGTAACTTTGCGGCGGCGTAGCTTAAGGAATTTAAGCTACGCCGCCGTAAGTTGGCGAGGCAAGTACATGATTCACAATGTACTTGCCTGCTAAGTTACGGCGGCGTAGCCTAAATCGGCGGGCGTAATGGCGCCTAATTCAAATGTGTTTGAGGGGGGCGTGTTTTATGTTATTGGGGCTTGACCTTAAGTTTTGAAGTTTTTTTTTAATTGCGCATGCGCCGGCGCCTACATTTCCCAGTGTGCATTGCGGCTAAGTACGCCGCACGGGCCTATTAATTTCGCCGTGGACGTAAACGACGTAAATCCCGATTCACGGACGACTTACGCAAACGACGTAAAAAATTTGCCGCGGGAACGGCGGCCATACTTGACGTTACTATTCCAACTAGGGCCTAGCTCTAACTTTACGCGGCCTATCTCTTACATAAATGGCGTAAAAGTACTGCGTTGGCCGGGCGTACGTTCGTGAATCCGCGTATCTACTAATTTGCATATTCTACGCCGACCGCAATGGAAGCGCCACCTAGCGGCCATCCGAAATATTGCAACCTAAGATAGGAAGACGCAAGCCGTCGTATCTTAGATATGTTTAAGCGTATCTCTGATTGAGAATACACTTAAACATAAGTCGGCGTAGATTCTGAGTTAGGTCAGCGTATCTACTGATAAGCCGGCCTAACTCTCTCTGAATCTACCTATGTGTGTGTATACTGTATGTGTGTGTGTGTGTATACTGTGTGTGTATACTGTATGTGTGCGTGTATACTGTGTGTGTATACTGTATGTGTGCGTGTATACTGTGTGTGTATACTGTATGTGTGTGTGTATACTGTGTGTGTATACTGTATGTGTGCGTGTATACTGTGTGTGTATACTGTATGTGTGCGTGTATACTGTGTGTGTATACTGTATGTGTGTGTGTATACTGTGTGTGTATACTGTATGTGTATACTGTGTGGTCCTATAATCTCCTATTGCCCGGGGGCCCCATGAGTTGTCAGTCCGCCACTGCGACTGACTATGGGTCCTGGCTTTTGAGTGAGATCATTCTCTAATGATGGACAACCATGTGATGAAAGCTGAGAGCGAGGCTTGGATTAATTCTGTAAATAAGGTCAATAAAGCTTTTATTCTGGAGTGGATGAAAAGGCGTAAAATTAACCTTGTACAGGTTAATGGTCAGAGGGAATATGGTAGCCCTCCTACAGACTGAGTTGGGGAAGCTTTTCTAAGGACAGAAATGTTTATCAATATTATTCCCCAAGAAATTAATGAAGATAAATTAGTGGACAGATTACACAAGTTTGTGTCGGCACATTTACTGACCCATTCCCCATTCTCTGTCCTGACAGTTCCCCTGCAGCAGCCAGCAGGAGAGGGGAGGGGGAACCCAGTAGAGCTACGGGGGGCAAGGGGGGGTCACATAGGGGCTGGAGAGCACATCCTGTCACCCTAGAGTAGCTGACACCAGCCCTGCCAGCCAGCATGGGCTGGAGATGGGGTCCTGGTGCCCATAGAAGATGGGGTCCCTAGGTGAGATGAAGTCCCTGTCACAAGGCAAGATGGGGTCCCCATCTCTAGGGGAGATGATGGGGGCCCTGTCCCCAGGGGAGATGATGGGGGCCCTGTCCCCAAGTGAGAATGGGGACCAGTCCGCAGGGGAGATGGGGTTCCTGTCCCCGTGAAAGATGAGGTCCCCATCCCCAGGGAAGATGGTGGGTGCCCTGTTTCAAGGGGAGATGATGAGGGCCCTGTTCCAAGGGTAGATGATGAGGCCCTGTCCCCAGGGGAGATGATGGCGCCCCCTGTCCCCAGGGGAGATGATGGCGCCCCCTGTCCCCAGGGGAGATGATGCCCCCCCCCCCCTGTCCCCAGGGGAGATGGGGTTCCTGTCCCCAGGAAAGATGGTGGGGGTCCTGTTGCCAGGGGAGATGATGGGGGTCCTGTCCCCAGGGGAGATGATGGGGGCCCTGTCCCCAGGGGAGATGATGGGGGGCCCTGTCCCCAGGGGAGATGATGGGGGCCCCATCCCAAGGAAGATGGTGGGGGCCCTGTCACCAGGGAAGGAGGGGTGGGGGATATGGTGTCATCTCACTCACCATAACCAAGCTGCAGGGCACTTATCCATGGTTGGCTGGGCTACCTCCAGCAGCAGCACAGCAAGGGTCCAAGCAGCATATCTCCGAGGCAAGGGTGATCTGTGTATGATGGGGGAAGGAGGTGGGGACTGGAAGACAATCCTGCAGTGTCCTCCAGCTCTCATAGGGCTGCTGCACATGTGTACTTAGACTTCCTTTGCGTGGGAGAAGTGTGCAGATCCAAGGACACAGGAATGTGAAACATAGTAGCCAATGTGGTAGAAGAGCACCGCGAGGCTACTGTGAGTGCGAGGCCTTAGGTTGACTGCCTAATTTGCCTAATTGAAAATTCTGTTAGAGAGAACTGTACAATTATACCCTAACCTATCATGAATCACTTTCCAAAAACTTAGAATACTCCAGCCTTTCTTGGCCTCCCTCCGAGAGTTTGATATCACTTACAGATGGGGATTTCCATTGAGCCTGATGGCAAAACATATTGGCAAATCACTTGTCCTACATATTCCAAAGACCCCAACCCTTCTGCGACACCTTAGGCCCTCGTACAGACGAGGGGTTTTCCGCTGGAAACGGTCCGACGGTCCGTTTCCAGCGGACATTCCTCCTCCGGATTTTGATCCGATGGCTTGTACACACCATCAGATCAAAATCCGCGCGGAAAACATCCGCGGTCACGTGCCGCGATGATGACGCGGCGACGTGCGCGACGCTGGAAGGGAAATACTTCCACGCATGCGTCGAATCATTACGACGCATGCGAGGGAGGGGAGCTGACGGACTGATCCGGTGAGTCTGTACAGACGACCGGATCAGTCCGCTGGACTGGATTCCAGCCGATAGATTTTGTAGCATGCTAAGAAATTTTTATCCGCTGGGAATACGTCGGCTGGATTTTTATCCGCCGAAAATTGTCCGCTCGGGCCTACACACGACCGGATCTATCCGCTGGAACTGATCCGCGGATAAATCCCAGCGGATAGATCCGGTCGTGTGTACGGGGCCTGAGACATTCTGGTAACAAAACTGCCTGGTTGGGACCTTATTCTTCCACCACCTAATGTTTGGCAAAAGGTCTCCCCAAGCAAACATCCTCAAAACGTCTGATTCCCCACATAGAAGTTCCAAACATAAAGCCGGCTGAACTATCTATTATATTCTTCTTTTTATTATTAACCAGCTAGCCAGCTGTTTTTCTCAGATTTGCTATGCAATTTTTATCTGGCTGTTCTGTAGAATGTTTTACTTGGTTGTACCTTGCCTTTGATGATCTTCTATAACATTATGTCTGTGGTTTTCTCCAAGATTAGGGGGACTGTGTACTGTACAGGGAAAGGGGGGCTGTGTAATGGATGGGGGTCTGTGTACTGTGCAGGGAGAGGGGGGCTGTGTACTGGATGGGAGCATGTGTACTGTACAGGGAGAGGGGGGCTGTGTAGTGTACAGGGAAAGGGGGGCTGTGTAATGGATGGGAGGCTGTGTACTGTGCAGGGAGAGGGATGCTGTGTACTGGATGGGGGCCTGTGTACTGTACAGGGAGAGGGGGGCTGTGTAGTGTACAGGGAAAGGGGGGCTGTGTAATGGATGGGAGGCTGTGTACTGTGCAGGGAGAGGGATGCTGTGTACTGGATGGGGGCCTGTGTACTGTACAGGGAGAGGGGGGGCTGTGTAATGGATGGGGGTCTGTGTACTGTGCAGGGACAGGGGGGCTGTGTACTGGATTGGAGCCTGTGTACTGTACAGGGAGAGGGGGGCTGTGTAGTGTACAGGGAAAGGGAGGCTGTGCAATGGATGGGAGGCTGTGTACTGTGCAGGGAGAGGGATGCTGTGTACTGGATGGGGGCCTGTGTACTGTACAGGGAGAGGGGGGCTGTGTACTGTACAGGAAAAGGGGGGCTGTGTACTGTACAGGAAAAGGGGGTCTGTGTAATGGATGGGGGTCTGTGTACTGTACAGGGAGAGGGGGCTGTGTAATGGATGGGGGGCTGTGTGCTGTACAGGGAGAGGGGGCTGTGTACTGGATGGGGGGCTGTGTACTGTACAGGGAAAGGGGGACTGTGTAATAGCTGGGAGGCTGTGTACTGTGCAGGAAGAGGGATGCTGTGTACTGGATGGGGGCCTGTGTACTGTACAGGGAGAGGAGGGCTGTGTACTGTACAGGGAAAGGGGGGCTGTGTAATGGATGGGGGTCTGTGTACTGTGCAGGGAGAGGGGCTGTGTAATGGATGGGGGGCTGTGTACTGTGCAGGGAGAGGGGGGGCTGTGTACTAGATGGGGGGCTGTGTGCTGTACAGGTAGAGAGGGCTGTGTAGTGGATGGGGGGGCTGTGTACTGTACAGGGAAAGGGGGGCTGTGTAATGGATGGGGGGCTGTGTACTGTACAGGGAGAGGGGGGCTGTGTACTGGATGGGGGGCTGTGTACTATACAGGGAGAGGGGGGCAGTTTAATGGATGGGGGGGCTGTGTACTGTACGGGGAGAGGAGGGCTGTGTACTGTGCAGGGAGAGGGGGGGGGCCGCGTAACTGGATTGGGGGCTGTGAATTTTGTTTTTCCTTAAACGCCCCTCTTAAAATTGTGGTGCGTGTTATATGCCAATAAATACGATACTTCCCCAACTTTTGTATCTTTTTGAGACCCTGCCGACTTCAATTCCTACTTCATATCTTTAAAAATGACAACCAGACTTGTTGAACTACTATGTGTTTGGGACTATAAGAGACATAGAATTCCACAAACAGTCCTTCTTGCTTCCAGGAATGACGGTGGCCTGGTGTTTTCCAAATTTTCTGACATACTACCGTGCTACTCTATTGCATGCTGTGGTCTTGTGGTCTTGTGGTCTACCCTCCACCCAGGACAGAAATGGAAAATCTCTGATTAGCATCTATACATCCTAAGGCTGCATTCACACTGTAACGCGGCGTACGCGGCGTATTTTGCCGCGATTTGTTAACTTTTTTTTTTTACAAATAATTTCCATTGATGTCTATGCCGAACGCCGAAAGCCACCTGAAAAAAAGGGTCCGGGACTTGTTTTCAGGCGGCAGGCGTACAGCGTTTCAGCGTTCGGCGTGAGATGTGAACCATCTCATAGACATCAATGGAAATTCTCCTCTCCAGCGGCACGAGCGTCGCGCTTCAGGCGTCTATACGCCGAGGTGTGAATGCAGCCTTATATTCTCCTTTTGAAAGCCAATGCAGAGGTGGACTCCTGTAACCTCCTGTTTTGTCACGGATACCTGATATTTTATGTTTTTGGGGTTGTATTCGATATGTGCAAAGAGAGATCACACAAATACTTATAAGTATAACATTTAATAACATTTTTGACAGATACAGATAATATTACAAAATATAACAAGAATAATTAACTAAAGATGAGGTATCCTCCATTAAATGCAAGGTATGGCACACAGGTGGTCAGATGCATGCCCTCTGGCAGCTCTGAGGTGAGACAGCTCGCAAATTTCCCTACCATTCCACCCCCTGGCTCAAAAAAAAAAAATATATATAGTAATGCCTACAACTGAACATAAAGGCACAACAGTGGAGAGAAAAAAAAACTATTTTTAAATGTATCTTAAATAAAAAAGGGGGGATCTAAAGTGTATCTATCTAAAATGTAGATACCCACTTTACTTTTTCTGTTTGATTAACCTACAAAGAAAACCTCACATGGCTATGAGAAATATAAAAAATATCAAAAGTTCTAAAAATATATAAAAAAAAGGGACATGTTGGACTAACAAAAAAAAAAACACCAAACTTTTGCATTCAAGAATTCCGACAGCGCAGAAGCAGATGTTTTTCGTCCCAAGAGTTTAGAAGCGTAGAAACTTTTCGTCGGAGGCGGCTCTAGGCTTTGTGAGGCCTTAGGCAAAACCTAAACACGAGGCCCCACTCACGTCCATAATAGAGGTAAAATAAGTCGAGCGACAAAAAAAAAAAATAACTGTATAGATTTACGTATATTAAGAGCTTTAAGGTGCTGGTGTCAGTTCTCTCACACAGGAAATGTTAAACCGCTGCTGGTTGGAGCTTAACGCCACAGCGACATTGTTGTCAGCAGAGGCGGCTAAAGCTCCTTCGCAGCAGTCCCAAGGGTTGCAGGTTCGATCCCGGCGGGGTCCACTCAGCCTTTCATCCTTCCGAGGTCGGTAAAATGAGTACCATTGAGTTGGGTAATAATGACAACCATTATCAGCGCCCAGACACCTCGGCAACGGTGTAATTGGCGCTATATAAGTGTAAGCATTATTATTATTATTATTCACTTAGGCAGTCGCGAGGCCCCTGTGAGTGCGAGGCCTTAGGCGACCGCCTTATTTGCCTAATTAGAGAGCCGCCTCTGCTTTTCGTTCCAAGAGTTTAGAAGCTTGTCAATGTATTACACATTTGCTCACGGACAGCAGAGTCTTAGACAGCCGATGATCACAGCGCAAAACACCAAACGTTTGCATCCAGGAATTTTCGAAAAAAGAGCAGAAGCAGATATGAACATCAAACTTTTCGTTCCAAGAGTTTATAAGCGTAGGAGCTTGTCAACGTATAATACACATTTCGTCACGTATAGCAGAGTCTATTTGAGGTTTTGTAGAGTGTGGCATCTTGTGAGCACCCAACTGCGGCCTCGCGGTGATGGCGCGCAACCTTTAATTCTCGCTTCATTGACCGCCTTTGGTAGATAGAACGTATAATAATTTGTACAGACAGTTCAGGTACTTGACCATCAGAGCAGGTGGAACTTGCACGAAGAGTACAGCTTGCTCATAAGTGGCAACGTTTATCAAAAGCGCTTGTCTACTTTCTTCAATATGCTTCTGGTCGACGTCAAGGCAGGTGTTTCCAATACTGTCAGTCCAACATTCCATAACAACAATCATGTATTTGATCCCTAGTGACCTGGCCTACCACTAAAAGAAAAACTCAGCTTTTTTGTTAAGGGTGAAATATTGTTATGGGAACATCACTCTACCATCTACCATTTGAACTCTCCACTACTCTGCATCCAAACAAAACTGCGTACAACTATAGGCCCAACTTTAAACTACTTTGTTTCCTCTGTGTACTCCGGTCTCACCCCACAATCTAAAGCCATTCTCTACATTCCAGTGCCAAATCCAAGCAATTGTGGAAGATTAAGGAAAACCAAACCTGGGAACCTATTTCATTTCATAATATATTTTTTTTTTTTCAAAAAAAAAAATTTTTTCAAATTTTTTTCAAAATTGTCAACATTTTTTTTTTATCTTTTTATTTTCCCAAAAAAAAATTTTTAATTTTAAATTTTTTTTTCAAAAAATTTTTTTTTTCAATTTTTGTCATTTTTTTATTTTCCAATTTTTTTTTTTAATTTTAAATTTTTTTTTTCAAAAAATAATTTTTTCAATTTTTTTTTCAATTTTTTTCATTTTTTTTTATTTCTTTTTATTTTCCAATTTTTTTTTTTTTTCTTATCAGTACATGTACACAGGATCCCCGATCTCTCCTCCCCAATCTTTTTTTTCATTTTTTTCTTTTTTTTTTTATTTCTTTTTATTTTCAATTTTTTTTTTTAATTTTCAATTTTTTTTTTTCCAAAAATCATTTTTTCAATTTTTTTTTCAATTTTTTTTATTTCTTTTTATTTTCCAATTTTTTTTTTTTTTAATTTTCCAATTTTTATTTTTTTTTTTTCTTATCAGTACATGTACACAGGATCCCCGATCTCTCCTCCCCAATCTTTTTTTTCATTTATTTTTTATTTTTTTATTTTCCAATTTTTTTTTTTTTAATTTTCAATTTTTTTTTCAAAAAATCATTTTTTTTCACAAATTTCTATTTTTTTTTCCAAAAAAATGTTTCACATTTTTTTCAAATATATTTTTTTTTCAAAAAAAATTTATTCAATTTTTTTCAAGATGTTTTTCTTTTTTTTTCAATTTCTTTTTTTTCCAAACATTTTTTTTCTTTTTTTTTCAATTTTCAATTTTTTTTTTCCAAATTTTTTTTTTTCACAAATTTACATTTTTTAAAAAAAAAAAACATTTTTCTTCAAATGAAAAAAAAATGTTTTTTTATATATTTTTGGGGAATATTTATTATAGCAAAAAGTAAAAAATATTGCATTTTTTTCAAAATTGTCGCTCTATTTTTGTTTATAGCGCAAAAAATAAAAACCGCAGAGGTGATCAAATACCACCAAAAGAAAGCTCTATTTGTGGGGAAAAAAGAACACCAATTTTGTTTGGGAGCCACGTCGCACGACCGCGCAATTGTCAGTTAAAGCAAATCGCAAAAATTGGCCGGGTCCTTTAGCTGGCTAAAGGTCCGGGTCTTAAGTGGTTAAAAAAGTGTTAAAAAGCTTAAAAAGTATAAATAGTAGAAAGTAGAAAGAGCTGAACATTTTAAAAGTTGAATGGTCTTAATAGCTGAAAGTATCTAGAAGTTACGCAGAGCCAAAAAACGTAAGGAATAAAAATGAAGTTAAGAATAATAAAAAAAAAAACGAATAACAATACTGGGAATGCTTGGAGAGCATTCCCACTAATACAGCGGTGCAAATTGTCCAGGCTTTGATCTTCTTTACCTACCTAGAAATAAATGAATGGTTAGCACAAAACACACATTAGTCCAATGTACACAGGATCCCCGATCTCTCCCCTGTTATCTTATCAGTACATGTACACAGGATCCCCGATCTCTCCTCTGTGTTATCTTATCGGTACATGTACACAGGATCCCCGATCTCTCCTCTGTTATCTTATCAGTACTGTACATGTACACAGGATCCCCGATCTCTCCCCTGTTATCTTATCAGTACATGTACACAGGATCCCCGATCTCTCCTCTATGTTATCTTATCGGTACATGTACACAGGATCCCCGATCTCTCCTCTGTTATCTTATCAGTACTGTACATGTACACAGGATCCCCGATCTCTCCTCTGTTATCTTATCAGTACTGTACATGTACACAGGATCCCCGATCTCTCCCCTGTTATCTTATCAGTACATGTACACAGGATCCCCGATCTCTCCTCTATGTTATCTTATCAGTACATGTACACAGGATCCCCGATCTCTCCTCTATGTTATCTTATCGGTACATGTACACAGGATCCCCGATCTCTCCTCTGTTATCTTATCAGTACTGTACATGTACACAGGATCCCCGATCTCTCCTCTGTTATCTTATCAGTCCATGTACACAGGATCCCCGATCTCTCCTCTGTTATCTTATCAGTCCATGTACACAGGGTCCCTGATCTCTCCTCTATGTTATCTTATCGGTACATGTACACAGGATCCCCGATCTCTCCTCTGTTATCTTATCAGTACTGTACATGTACACAGGATCCCCGATCTCTCCTCTGTTATCTTATCAGTACATGTACACAGGGTCCCTGATCTCTCCTCTGTTATCTTATCGGTACATGTACACAGGATCCCCGATCTCTCCTCTGTTATCTTATCAGTACATGTACACAGGATCCCCGATCTCTCCTCTATGTTATCTTATCGGTACATGTACACAGGATCCCCGATCTCTCCTCTGTTATCTTATCAGTACTGTACATGTACACAGGATCCCCGATCTCTCCTCTGTTATCTTATCAGTCCATGTACACAGGATCCCCGATCTCTCCTCTATGTTATCTTATCGGTACATGTACACAGGATCCCCGATCTCTCCTCTGTTATCTTATCAGTCCATGTACACAGGATCCCCGATCTCTCCTCTATGTTATCTTATCGGTACATGTACACAGGATCCCCGATCTCTCCTCTGTTATCTTATCAGTACTGTACATGTACACAGGATCCCCGATCTCTCCTCTGTTATCTTATCAGTACATGTACACAGGATCCCCGATCTCTCCTCTATTATCTTATCAGTACATGTACACAGGGTCCCTGATCTCTCCTCTGTTATCTTATCAGTACTGTACATGTACACAGGGTCCCTGATCTCTCCTCTGTTATCTTATCAGTCCATGTACACAGGATCCCCGATCTCTCCTCTATTATCTTATCAGTACATGTACACAGGGTCCCTGATCTCTCCTCTGTTATCTTATCAGTACATGTACACAGGATCCCCGATCTCTCCTCTGTTATCTTATCAGTCCATGTACACAGGATCCCCGATCTCTCCTCTGTTATCTTATCAGTCCATGTACACAGGGTCCCTGATCTCTCCTCTATGTTATCAGTACATGTACACAGGGTCCCCGATCTCTCCTCTGTTATCTTATCAGTCCATGTACACTGATTCGTTTATAGTCGTTTCTAGGCAGTTGTGTTTAGAGGCTTTTTCTTGAACCCCAAAAAATTTGTTCAGAAGCCGTGTTTAGAGGCAGTTGAAGCGCCAAACGCGGCTAAACGAGGCATCTTGTGTTTAGCAGCATTTCGTTTACAGATGTTTTTCATTTTAACAAAAAAAAAAAGTTTTTCAACTGCTTCTAGACGCAAACACGGCTAAACGCAGCATGTAAACATGGCTAAACGCAGCATGTAAACATGGCTAAACGCAGCATGTAAACATGGCTAAACGCAGCATGTAAACGTGGCTAAACGCAGCATGTAAACGTGGCTAAATGCAGCATGTAAACGTGGCTAAACGCAGCATGTAAACATGGCTAAACGCAGCATGTAAACGTGGCTAAACGCAGCATGTAAACATGGCTAAACGCAGCATGTAAACTTGGCTAAACGCAGCATGTAAACATGGCTAAACGCAGCATGTAAACGTGGCTAAACGCAGCATGTAAACTTGGCTAAACACAGCATGTAAACATGGCTAAACGCAGCATGTAAACATGGCTAAACGCAGCATGTAAACATGGCTAAACGCAGCATGTAAACTTGGCTAAACTCAGCATGTAAACGTGGCTAAACGCAGCATGTAAACGTGGCTAAACGCAGCATGTAAACATGGCTAAACGCAGCATGTAAACATGGCTAAACGCAGCATGTAAACGTGGCTAAACGCAGCATGTAAACGTGGCTAAACGCAGCATGTAAACGTGGCTAAATGCAGCATGTAAACGTGGCTAAACGCAGCATGTAAACATGGCTAAACGCAGCATGTAAACATGGCTAAACGCAGCATGTAAACGTGGCTAAACGCAGCATGTAAACATGGCTAAACGCAGCATGTAAACTTGGCTAAACGCAGCATGTAAACATGGCTAAACGCAGCATGTAAACGTGGCTAAACGCAGCATGTAAACTTGGCTAAACACAGCATGTAAACATGGCTAAACGCAGCATGTAAACATGGCTAAACGCAGCATGTAAACATGGCTAAACGCAGCATGTAAACTTGGCTAAACTCAGCATGTAAACGTGGCTAAACGCAGCATGTAAACATGGCTAAACGCAGCATGTAAACGTGGCTAAACGCAGCATGTAAACATGGCTAAACGCAGCATGTAAACGTGGCTAAACGCAGCATGTAAACGTGGCTAAACGCAGCATGTAAACATGGCTAAACGCAGCATGTAAACATGGCTAAACGCAGCATGTAAACGTGGCTAAACGCAGCATGTAAACATGGCTAAACGCAGCATGTAAACTTGGCTAAACGCAGCATGTAAACATGGCTAAACGCAGCATGTAAACATGGCTAAACGCAGCATGTAAACTTGGCTAAACGCAGCATGTAAACATGGCTAAACGCAGCATGTAAACGTGGCTAAACGCAGCATGTAAACATGGCTAAACACAGCATGTAAACGTGGCTAAACGCAGCATGTAAACGCAGCTAAATAAATTTTAGCTGTCAAATTAAATCGTTCAGGAGAGGTTGAACAACGTCCCGTGTACATGAAGCCTTACAATAACCTCTTTTAACGTGTTCATCACATTTGTGAACAAAGATTATACATCACCAAATCCATATTGATTAACGATCTCAGCCTCTTATGTAATCCCAACTACACAGATCTTGCCAACTTCTGGGAAGAGATCTGATTCTTTCTGTATTAATGAAAAAACGTAAAAAAAATCATCAGTGTTGTATTCTTAAAATATTATACTTTATTACAATTACCAATAAAGGGCAATACAAAGTAAATCTACATCTCCAGTGATTGCTCACTATTGTCCTATCTTATGCTGTTACTCTTAGCTTAGTCATATATATAACATACTGGGCCAGATTCAGGTAGATCCGCGCAATATTTGCGTGGGCAAAGGGCAACGATTTTTGTTCTGCGCCCACGCAAATATTTTGATATGCCCGCGATTCACGGAGCAGTAGCTCCGTAAATTGCGCGGGCGCTATGCTAAATAGCCCGGCGTAAGGGCGCCTAATGTAAATGATCCCGCCGGGGGCGAGAATCATTTAAATTAGGCGCGCTCCCGCGCCGAGCGAACAGCGCATGCTCCGTCGGGAAACTTTCCCGACGTGCATTGCGGCAAATGACGTCGCAAGGACGTCATTTGCTTCTAAGTGAACGTGAATGGCGTCCAGCACCATTCACGAATCACTTACGTAAACGACGTGAAATTTAAATTTCACGAGCGGGAAGGGCGGCTATACTTTAGCATTGGCTGCCCCTGCTATAGCAGGAGCAACCTTGCGCTAAAGTCGCCGTACGGAAACTCCGTACCTTGCGTGCGCAGGGCCCGCGCAACTTTTGTGAATCGGTGGTAGTATGCAATTTGCATACTATACGCCGATCACAATGGCCGCGCCCCCTAGTGGACAACGCAAGAATGCAGCCTGAGATATGAAGGCATAAGGAGGCTTATGCCTGTCATATCCTAGGCTGCAGTCCGCGTAGCGATGTTCCTGAATCAGGGGCATTCGCTACGCGGGAGCAAAACAGCTATTGCGCCGCGCAACCTATGGTTGCGCGGGCGCAATAGCTTCTTGAATCTGGGCCAGTATGTAGACTTTTACTTGCCGACTAACTCATGCAAATAATTGCCATTAAACGGGTATGCCAAGGTTTTATTGGTGGGTGGAGCCTTTTTTCTTCCCATGCCCAGTAGGCTGGAATAAGAGCCAGAGCTACAATGGAATGGTTTAGATCAAAGCATATTCATGTGTTAGAATGGCCCAGTCACAGTCCAGACCTAAATCACATTGAGAATCTGTGGCAAGACTTAAAAATTGCTGATCACAGACGCTCTCCATCCAATCTGACAGAGCTTGAGATATTTTACAAAGAAGAATGGGCAGAAATGTCCCTCTCTAAATGTGCAAAGCTGATAGAGACTTCCTCAAAAAGACTTGCAGCTGTAATTGCAGTAAAAGGTGGCTCTACAAAGTATTTTATTGAGGGGGGCGCCATAGAAATGCCCCCAACACTTTTCACATATTTATTTGTAAAAAATGTAGAAAATCATTTATCGTTTTCCTTTTGTGTTGGTCTATCACATACAATCCCAATAAAATACATTTCCATTTTTGGTTGTAACATAAGGAAATGTGGAAAATTTCAAGGGGTATGAATACTTTTTCAAGGCACTGTACAGATAATATTGAAACATATAACAAGAATACTTAACTAAAGAAGCTGTTTCTACCACGGGTCCCTTCATTATATGGCATGATATGGCACACAGGTGATCAGACGCATGCCTGATGGCAGCTTTGAGGTGAGACAGTGATTATGCCTCGTACACACAACCATTTTTCTTGGCAGGAAAAAAAAACCCCAAAGTTTTTTCCCGACGTGATTCCTTTCCAGCCTGATTTGCATACACACGTACATGCAAAAAAAGTATAACGGCTATAAAGGGGAAGTTCCTTTCAAATGGCGCCACACTTTGGGCTTCTTTTTGGCTGCATACTTGATTCTGAGCATGCACATTTTTTTCCCCCTCGGAAAAGCATACACACGACCGTTTTTCGCAACGAGAAAAAAACTGACGGGAAACCCGATGACAAAAAAGAGAGCCGTTTTTTTTTTTTGCGGGCAGTGTTTTCGTCGAGAGAACTGCTAAGGAGCATACACACGACCGGTTTTCACGACCAATATAAAAAATTGTTGTGTGTACAAGGCAATACAAGCTGCAATTTTAGGTAACCAGGATATTAGAGTCTTCATTAGATATTTGTGAGGCCAACATAAATAAGGAATATGAAATGTGCAATTTCCATATCACCTCCTCCATTCGATGTCTCTGCTTCGTAACCTGTGGAGGACATTAAAACAAAATCATGATCTAATGTCCCCAGTGTCTTTAATGACAGTCTTTCCTCATCCCTGGACTTGCAAAATGTTACCTTTTGAAATGCTAAACAATACATTTAATCCACCTATCCATGTATTTTACGGGTACTTGCAGATCCGCCACTATGCCCAGACCATCACCCCTTCCCTACAGTTTTCCGAATTGGCCCCTTTTGAGCAAGACATTTTAGCAGGTCCTTCACAGAAAGAAAGGGCTGATCTCGGATATCTGTAAAATATCGAATGCTCACTCTATGGCCGGGATTCAGGAACATCGGCGCATCTTTGTGACGGCGTAGCGCATCTCAGATGCGCTACGCCGACGTAACATTGAGAGTCAAGCTGAGTATTCACAAAGCCCTCGCTCCCATATTTACGCCAGCGTAACGTAAATAGTCCGGCGTAAGCCCGCCCAATTCAAAGTAGGCAGGTAGTGGGCGTGTTGTATTATAATGAATCGTGACCCCATGTAAATGCATGGCCGTACGAACGGTGCATGCGCGCGCATTACGTGAACGTAACCTACGCACAACCCTATTCACGTACGACTTACGTAAACGACGTAAAATACGACTTTTCCGACGTCCATACCTTAACATGACTTACCCCTGCTTTATGAGGGGTAAACTTACGCCGGACGTACGCCTTACGTAAACGGCGTAGATTACTGCGACGGGCGTAAGTACGTTCGTGAATCGGCGTATCTTGCTCATTTACATATTCGATGCGTAAATCAATGGAAGCTCCCCTTGCGGCCAGCGTAAATATGCGCCCAAGATACGACGGCGTAGGAGACTTACGTCGGTCGTATCTAGCCAAAATTCAGGCGTATCTTGTTTTCTGAATATGGCGCATAGATACGATGGCACATCCGTGGACTTACGCGGCGTATCAGAAGATACGTCGGTGTAAGTCTTTCTGAATCCGGGCCTTAATGTAGACCCATGGGAAACATTTGTATATGCTCATGTGGAAAAAGATAGGAGATGAGGAGTTATCCCCAGAAGTGTGGCAGGTAATCTGGTCTCAAGCAGTCCATTTGTACTCGTTAAATATAAAACTCATATAAAATTCTCCGCTTTTGGTACATGACTAATGACATCCTCCAAACTATCTATTTCACTAATGGTATGGGGACTGATTCCGCGCTGCCCTTCATATAAGCGGCTAACAAAACAAGTAGACAAATAGCAAAACCAATGGAACGAAAAAAGTGTAGCGCTACTCAAATGATAAACATGAATAAACATAGGGCTGGGAAATATAATAAGAAAACACTGAAATAAATAATATTTGCACCAATAAGAATAAACAGAGGTTGGTACACCAATGGACAACTGAATGTCTATAATACGATAGGTGAAAGTTCAAAACTCTGTGATTATGAAGGTGAAAACATTTCTAAACATTAGAAAACTGTAATCCTGGACGAAGTAAGTTATTATGAAACGGATGTAGGGCGGAGCGGCGTACTGACGTCACCTCAAGCTCCATACCTTTCCCCAGTAGGACGGGTGTCTGTGTTTTGTGTACCGGCCGGCACACCAGACTTTAAGGCCTATTTGATCTGCAACATTGTAAGTGTATTACCAAACCCTTTTAATAAATTCTTTATACGTTTAACCACTTAACACCCGGACCATTATGCAGGTAAAGGTCCTGGCCAGGTTTTGCGATTCGGCACTGCGTCGCTTTAACTGACAATTGCACGGTCGTGTGACTTGGCTCCCAAACAAAATTGGCGTCCTTTTTTCCCCACAAATAGAGCTTTCTTTTGGTGGTATTTGATCACCTCTGCGGTTTTTATTTTTTGCGCTATAAACAAAAATAGAGCGACAATTTTGAAAAAAAATATATATTTTTTACTTTTTGCTATAATAAATATCCCCCAAAAACAAAAAAAAAATTTCCCTCAGTTTAGGCAGATACGTATTCTTCTACATATTTTTGGTAAAAAGAAAAATCGCAATAAGCGTTTATTGATTGGTTTGCGCAAAATGTATAGTGTTTACAAAATAGGGGATAGTTTTATGGCATTTTTATTAATATTTTTTTTTTTACTACTAATGGCGGCGATCAGCGATTTTTTTCATGACTGCGACATTATGGCGGACGCATCGGACACTTTTGACACATTTTTGGGACCATTGTCATTTTCACAGCAAAAAATGCTATAAAAATGCACTGATTACTGTGAAAATGTCAATTGCAGTTTAGGAGTCAACCACTAGGGGGCGCTGTATGGGTTATGTGTGACCTCATATGTGTCACTAACTGTAGGGGAGCAGGGCTGGATGGGTGACGTCATTGATTGTCGTTCCCTATATCAGGTAACAGACGATCAGTGACATTGCCACTGTGAAGAACGGGGAAGGTGTGTTTACACACAGCTCTCCCCATTCTTCAGCTCCTGTGACCGATCGCGGGACACCGGCGGCGATCGGGTCCGCGGGTCCTGCGGCCACGGAGCTTCGGACCGGGTCACGCCACGGGTCGCTGCCACTGAATCCTGTGAGCTCTTCTAATCTTCTTACTTTAGTATCTTCCTTAACCACTTAAGACCCGGACCAAAATGCAGGTAAAAGACCAGGCCCCTTTTTGCGATTCGGCACTTCTTCGCTTTAACTGACAATTGCGCGATCGTGCGACGTGGCTCCCAAACAAAATTGGCGTCCTTTTTTTCCCACAAACAGAGCTTTCTTTTGGTGGTATTTGATCACCTCTGCGGTTTTTATTTTTTGCGCTATAAACAAATATAGAGCGCCAATTTTGAAAAAAATGCAATATTTTTTCATTTTTGCTATAATAAATATCCCCCCCAAAAAAAAAAAAGTTTAGGCCGATACGTCAGTTTAGGCCGATACGTATTCTTCTACCTATTTTTCGTTAAAAAAAAATCGCAATAAGCGTTTATCGGTTAATTTGCGGAAAATTTTCGCAAAATTAATACACGGCTCTCCCCGTTCTTCCGGGGACCGATCGCGGGACTCCAGCGGTCCAGGTCACGGAGCTTCGGACCGGGTCGCGGGCGTGCGCCCCGCGACCCACGGCTGGGTACTAGTACAGGATGTACCTGTACATACATGTGCCCAGCCGTGCCATTCTACCGACGTATATGTGCAGGAGGCGGTCCTTAGGTGGTTAAGATTCCCTGCTGGGTCCCTAGTTTGGCACTCCAGATACTCCTCAAGTGTCACCCACTGGCTGGGTCCCTGGCTTGGCACCTGCTAAAGTTTCCCAATTCTTCACCGTCCCCGGTTGGTGAGAATTCTGCTCTGGTACTTGCTTCAGCTACTCACTGTGTTCCCTGGTAACAAGGTGGTTACTCCCTTAGTGGCGACAGCTTCCCCTTTACCTCCGGCCATGCCAGCAGAACCGCCACTTCTGGTTGAACTGCAAGCAATCCCAACCCTGTGCTTCTCTGTTGCTCCTGTATAGGCCAGGGATAAGCAATTAGCGGACCTCCAGCTGTTGCAAAACTACAAGTCCCATCATGCCTCTGCCTCTGGATGTCATGCTTGTGACTGTCAGTCTTGCTATGCCTGATGGGACTTGTAGTTCTGCAACAGCTGGAGGTCCGCTAATTGCATATCCCTGGTATAGGCCCTCAGACAGCCTAGTAGCCAGATGTGCCCAGGATAGGCCCAAATTCCATCCTAGCAGCACAACACATGTCCACTCAGACAGCCGTCCAGGTCACCTGACTCCACCCAAATATATAGGTTCTCCCAGCAGGCCAAGGGGCCAAGAAAACCCCTGCCCTTTGGCTGTGACACCCCATATACTCCTAATATGTCCTTGCATCACCCTTATCTTATCCAATGTCACCAGGTACCTGGCCACCCAGCGACAGAAGAGAGCAGTGCAGCAATTCCAGAGGTGAACTCAATTGATCCCTAACAATTGGCCAAGGCAACTAACACCTGGCAGGTAAATTTAGGAGCAATCCTGCCTAGACATCAGGGTGCTACACATAATTTTGTGGTCCACATCTGTCCTTTGTTTAATCTCTTCCACGATATTGACACTTAATTGTATGGTACTTATGATGCTACAGAGAACGATGTATTTTCTGGAAAACCTATATTAAAAAAAATAAAAATGATTAGTAAGCTGCAATATATAAAATTTTGGATTTTGGATTCAATACTGCTTTAAATCATCTCATACGTGCTCAGGATGATGACCTAACACTCTTGCTGCAAATATATTTTATTGCATATCTTCCACTATGACTGTGAAAACCTTTACCATTCAGATAAACATGCTCGGTTTCATTGGAGGCTGTTGGCTTTCGAGTAATATTAAATCTGAAAAAAAAGAAAAAAAAATCATAACATTACATAAACATTTGCAGTTATTACATAATGTTCATATATCATATCATATATATTCTTTCAATGCCTTTTATAGTCAGGACTAAAAATGCTAATTAAAAAATATTTTTTCTGTCAGGTGAGTATGAAAATAGCATATTTTGTATGCTCATATACTTGTTCATCCTTATCTGCTTTAAAAAAAAAGTCTATTTACTCAGATGTATTAAAGTCAGGGCTCAAGTCCTGCAGGAACGCGTGGGAACGGAGTTCCTGCACTTTTTTCACAGCAGGAACGTAGTTCCCTTTGCAGGACTAGAGCAGCCGAGAGCAGCCGAGCCGCCCAAGCCAATCCTTCACTAAGCGACGATGCCCAGCTCGAGCCACTGTCAGGGGCAGGCGAACTTTAGTAATCCGTTATGTTACTGCCAGCTTCCTGTATATGGATTCATCGGGTAGTGTGCGGGTATTCCGTCACTTCCTCCATGCCGCAATGTCTCCTGGGAGCTTTTGTCATTGTTCCCAGGAGACATTGCAGAGGTCTGCCGCGAGTTATCACGGGATTTAGAAAGAACTTAAAGTTATTTCTATAAAAAAAACATGCGGTTTAGTAATTATGCATATGAGCTTATCATTTTTTTTTTTGGTGGGGGAGTGGATCTTGGGTGGGAGTTCCCACACTTTTTTCCCCAGGACTTTACCCCTGATTAAAGTGGTTCTAAATCCTAAACATTTTCAACTTAATGCCTTCTCTGCATTAAAGATTAACCACCTAACCACCAGCCGCCGTCATATAACGGCGGCAAGGTGGTTGCTTAACTGGGGGTCGCCGTTATTTAACGGCGCCCACCAGAAGCAGTAATGCGCGCCGCCTCGGGCGCGCACACTGAAAATTCTGTGCGCGCCGGGTCTATGAGACCCGGCGCTACACAGATCTCGGTAACTGACCGACAACCGCGGTCTTTTACCATGTGATCGCGCCGTCCAATGACGGCGCGATCACAGGTAAACAAACCGGCGTCATTTGATGACGCCGGTTCCTCCCTCCTCTCGCTGTACCGATCGGTACAGTGTGAGAGGAGAGCGCGGATGGCAGCAGCAGTGTGGGATGGATCTGTGACTATTGCAGTCACAGATCCATCCATCCCTGCTCAGCCATCCCTGCATTAACCCCTGCAATACTCTGCCTTCCCTGTGCAATACTCTGCATTAACCCCCTGCAATACTCTTCCTTCCCTGTGCAATACTCTGCATTAACCCCCTGAGATACTCTTCCTTCCCTGTGCAATACTCTGCATTAACCCCCTGCAATACTCTTCCTTCCCTGTGCAATACTCTGCATTAACCCCTGCAATACTCTGCCTTCCCTGCGCAATACTCTGCAATGCTCTGCCTTCCCTGCGCAATTACTCTGCAATACCCCCTGCGCAATAATCTGCAATACCCCCCGCGCAATACTCTGCAATACCCCCCGCGCAATACTCTGCAAAACCCCCGCGCAATACTCTGCAAAACCCCCGCGCAATACTCTGCAAAACCCCCGCGCAATACTCTTCAAAACCCCCGCGCAATACTCTGCAAAACCCCCGCGCAATACTCTGCAAAACCCCCGCGCAATACTCTGCAATACCCCCGCGCAATACTCTGCAATACCCCCGCGCAATACTCTGCAATACCCCCGCACCAATACTTTGCAATACCCCCCGCACAATACTCTGCAATACCCCCCGCACAATACTCTGCAATACCCCCGCACAATACTCTGCAATACCCCCGCACAATACTCTGCAATACCCCCCACACAATACTCTGCAATACCCCCCGCACAATACTCTGCAATACCCCCCGCACAATACTCTGCAATACCCCCCCACAATACTCTGCAATACCCCCGCACAATACTCTGCAATACCCCCCACACAATACTCTGCAATACCCCCCGCACAATACTCTGCAATACCCCCCGCACAATACTCTGCAATACCCTCCACACAATACTCTGCAATACCCCCCACACAATACTCTGCAATACCCCCCACACAATACTCTGCAATACCCCCGCACCATACTCTGCAATACCCCCGCACCAATACTTTGCAATACCCCGGCCAATACTTTGCAATACCCCGGCCAATACTTTGCAATACCCCCGCACCAATACTTTGCAATACCCCGGCCAATACTCTGCAATACCCAGAAAAAAATGTGTTTTAACCACTTCCCGCCCACGTCATATGAGGTCCTTGACTTGTGCAGGGATATCTAAATGATGCCTGCAGCTACAGGCATCATTCAGATATCATTTTTTTCAGCCAGCGATTCCCTACACCATAAGAACGATCATGGCGGCTGTTCCGCCTCTTGATCGTTCTTACGGGAGGCAAAAGTGGACGTCCCCACTCCCTTCGCCCTCCGGTGCTTCTTCTGACTCACCGCTGCGATCGAAGCCAGGATCGTTTTTTTTTTTTTGTTTTTTTCAGGCTTCCCAGCCTAGAGGTGAGATGTGGGGTCTTATTGACCCCACATCTCACTGTAAAGAGGACCTGTCATGCTATATTCCTATTACAAGGGATGTTTACATTCCTTGTAATTGGAATAAAAGTGATCAAAACATTTATTTTTGGGGAAAAACATGTCAAACTAAAATAAATAAAGTAAAATGAACAATAAAAATAAAAAATAAATATTTAAAGCGCCCCTGTTCCCGCGTGCTCGTATACAGAAGCGAATGTGTACGTAAGTCCCGCCCACATATGAAAACGGTGTTCAAACCACACATGTGGGGTATCGCTGCGAACGTTAGAGCGAGAGCAATCATTTTGGCCCTAGACCTCCTCTGTAACTAAAAACATGTAACCAGTAAAAACATTTAAAACGTCGCCTATGGGGATTTTTAAGTAGCGAAGTTTGGCGCCATTCCACAAGCGTGTGAAATATTGAAGGGTGACATGTTGGGTATCTATTTACTCGGCGTAACTTCATCTTTCATATTATGCAAAAACATTGGGCTAACTTTAATGTTTTTTTTTTTAAAAAGCACAAAACTGTTTTATTTCCCAAAAAAATGCGTTCGAAAAATTGCTGTGCAAATACCATGCGCGATAAAAAGTTGCAACGACCGCCATTGTATTCTCTAGGGTCTTTGCTAAAAAAGCATATATAATGTTTTGGGGTTCTATGTAATTTTCTAGCAAATAAATGATGATTTTTCCATGTAGGAGAGAAATGTCAGAACTGGTCTGGGTGTTCCAGAACGCCTGATGGTGCTCCCTGCATGTCGGGCCTCTGTATGTGGCCACGCTGTGTAAAAGTCTCACACATTTGGTATCGCCATACTCGGGAGGAATAGCAGAATGTGTTTTGGGGTGTATTTTGTGGTATGAATATGCTGTGTGCGAGAAATAACCTGCTAATATGAAACTTTTGTGGAAAAAAAATAAAAATAAAAAAAAACTTGATTTTGCAAAGAATTGTGGGAAAAAATTACAACTTCAAAAAACTCACCATGCCTCTTTCTAAATACCTTGGAATGTCTTCTTTCCAAAAAGGGGTCATTTAGGGGGTATTTGTACTTTTCTGGCATGTTAGGGTCTCAAGAAATAAGAGAGGCTGTCAGTACTTCAGATGTGATCAAATTGATAAATTTTCAGTAATTGGTACCATAGCTTGTAGACCCTATAACTTTCACCCAGACTAAATAATAACCCAATTTTTTTTTTTTTTAACCAAAGATATGTAGCAGTATACATTTTAGGCCAAATTTATGAAGAAAAATTCATTTTTTGCAAAATGTTATAATAGAAATGAAAAAAAAATCATTTTTTTACAAAATTTTCGTTCTTTTTTCATTATTAGCGGAAAAAATAAAAACCGCAGAGGTGATCAAATACCACCAAAAGAAAGCTCTATTTGTGGGAAAAAAAGGACAAAAATTTAATTTGGTTACAGTGTTGTATGACTGAGTTATTGTCATTCAAAATGTGAGAGCACCGAAAGCTGAAAATTGGTCTGGTTATTAAGGGTGTTTAAGTGCCCAGTTGTCAAGTGGTTAAGTAAACTCTGAGGCCCCGTACACACAACCGATTTTCTCGGCAGAATTCAGCCAGAAACTCGATCGGAGCCGTATTCTGCCGAGAAACCCGGCCGTGTGTACACTTTCGGCCGAGGAAGCCGACGAGTTCCTCGTCGAGCCAAATAGAGAACATGTTCTCTATTTCCTCAGTGTTCAATGAGGAAAGTTGGCTCACCGAGATCCTCGGCGGCTTTACACAGAACTCGACGAGCAAAACGATGAGTTTTGCCCGTCGAGTTCCTCGGACGTGTGTACGTGGCCTGATGGGTGTTACTTCCTCTTTGTTTCCCTGCAAAGGTAAAGTATAATGGGCTACTATGCAGCGCATAGTAGCCCATTATGTGACACTTACCTTTAGGAGAAGCCCACAATGTCACCGTCTTCCACGCTGGCAGCGAGCATCCATCTTCTCACCCCTCTTCTTCCGAGGGCCGCGAACTCCGGCTCTGTGACTGGCCGGAGTTGCGCGACGTCACTCCCGCGCATAACAGCATTTAACGGCATGACCCCAGCTTGAAACGTCATAGCGTGCCCTTTCAAGCTGGCGCATGCGCTGTTGAAGGCGTCGCTCGGGGAAATTGCAAATATCTCCTAGACCGTGTAGGTCTAGGAGATATTGCAAGCACCTACAGGTAAGCCTTAATTTAGTTTTACAGTGTTAGTAGCTGCTGACTTTTAAAAAATTTGCAGGTGGAGTCCCGCTTTAATCGACTAAATCGAAATATCGGTTTTAGGTGAAGCTGACCTTTACATTTTAGGAGTGGAACTTACAGTGTTCCTGAGTAGAATGTTCCATTGGTCCAGACCCAGCCTGAGTCATCTTGTGTCCTGCTCAGTCCAATCCAGTAATTGTTAGAGTTCAAGAGATTTAAAAAGTTCTGCAAGACAGAAAGACAATCTATTGAAATAATGGGCATTTTTTCCCCATAACAAAAAATGACCGGCCCACTTTTTGCAATTCGGCACTGTGTCGCTTTAACCACTTGCCGACCGCCGCACGCAGATGTACGTCGACAACATGGCAGGGCAGGCAAATGGGTGTACCTGTACGTCCCTTTAAATTTGCCGCCCAGCGGGCGCGTTTGCCAAGTGCCTCGCGAGTGTTCTCGCGTGTCCCAGGAACTCGATGTTCCCGGGCGGTCCGCGATTGTGGTCAGCAAAGGCAGAGCAGGGGGATGCCTTTGTAAACAAGCCATTCCCCTATTCTGCCTAGTGACATGTCACTGATCTCTGATTTCCGTGATCGTGAACGGTGATCAGTGATGTGTCACTGGTAGCCACGCCCCCTAACAGTAAGAATCACTCCCTAGGTCACACTTAACCCCTTCAGCACCACCTAGTGGTTAACCCTTTCACTGCCAGTGTAATTTTTACAGTAATCAGTGCATTTTTATAGCACTGATCGCTGTAAAAATGACAATGGTCCTAAAATGGTGTCAAAAGTGTCCGATGTATCCACCATAATGTCGCAGTCGCGATAAAAATTGCTGATCGCCGCCATTACTAGTAAAATATATATATATTAATAAAAATGCCATAAAACTATCCCCTATTACAGGGGTCGTCAACCCCCGGTCCGCGGCCCACTACCGGGCCGCGGCACTTCTGCAGCCGGGCCGCGGGTGCGAGCAGGCGGCATGAGAGAGCCCCACATGCTGCCCGCGGGACTCTGCCATTCAGAGCGCCTCTGTACCGCGAGGAGACTTTTCTTCCTCCTGCCGTTGCTCTGTAATCCTCACAGAGCCGACAGCGGGAGGCGGAACAATTCTGGGTGGAGGGCGGAGCTGCCCGAGGTTATCAAACAGGCGATTGGCTGCTAGGACTGTCCTTCATCCTAGCAGCCATTCACCTATTTGTTACCTCGGCCCTCCATCCAGAACTGTCCCGCCTCCCTCCCTGCAATTACTCTCCTGTCCCTATCTAGACATGCTGTGCCTCCCTCCGATCTGTTTCTGGAGTGTGGGGGGACGACGACTGAGAACTGGAGTGTGGGGGACGACTGAGGACTGGAGTGTGGGGGATGAGGGAGGACTGGAGTGTGGGGGACGACTGAGGACTATAGTGTGGGGGACGACGACTGAGGACTGGAGTGTGGGGGGGGGGGACTGAGGACTGGAGTGTGGGGGGGGACTGAGGACTGGAGTGTGGGGACGACTGAGGACTGGAGTGTGGGGACGACTGAGGACTGGAGTGGGGGGGGACGACTGAGGACTGGAGAACTGTCATGTGAGGGGGGCTGAGGATATTAAAGTGGAGGTTGGGAATGTAATGTGGGGGGGTACCCTGAGGACTGTGATGTGAGGGACTGAGGACTGTAATGTGTGGGGGGGACTGAGGACTGTAATGTGGGGTTATGATATAAATAGGGGCAGTACTGTTAATAGGGGAGCCCAGAGTATGACAACAATACCAGTGACAGGGTGAGTGTGAGCAGGGACTGACTGGGACACATGTGTGCATGGAGTGTACAGGGCCTAGTGGGGGCACTACTTTCATCTGTGGAGGGGGCACTGCCTTCATCTGTTGGGGCCTTACCACATCTGGTGGCAGGCAGCGTGGCAAGTGACATTCCGCATCTGGTGGCAGGCAGCGTGGCAAGTGACAATCCGCATCTGGTGGCAGGCAGCGTGGCAAGTGACATTCCGCATCTGGTGGCAGGCAGCGTGGCAAGTGACATTCCGCATCTGGTGGCAGGCAGCGTGGCAAGTGACAATCCGCATCTGGTGGCAGGCAGCGTGGCAAGTGACATTCCGCATCTGGTGGCAGGCAGCGTGGCAAGTGACAATCCGCATCTGGTGGCAGGCAGCGTGGCAAGTGACAATCCGCATCTGGTGGCAGGCAGCGTGGCAAGTGACATTCCGCATCTGGTGGTAGGCAGCGTGGCAAGTGACATGCTCAAAGCTCCCACTGATTCTGCATTATGGTGGGTTTAACTTTTTTATTTATTACTACAATGTAATAATAGAAATAATGCGCTGACAAATTGCCCGCGAAAAATCGCTTACCCCCCGCATGCCAGCCCCAACCTCCCCCCAACCGGGCCGTGACAACATTTTCTTCCACCCAGCCGGTCCCCGGTGCCAAAAAGGTTGGGGACCACTGCCCTATTATGTAGACACCATAACCTTTGCGCAAACCAATCAATAAACGCTTATTGCAATTTTTTTGTTACCAAAAATATGTAGAAGAATACGTATCGGCCTAAACTGAGGGAAAAAAAAGTTTTTTTTTATATATTTTTGGGGGATATTTATTATAGCAAAAAGTAAAAAATATTGAATTTTTTTCAAAATTGTCGCTCTATTTTTGTTTATAGCGCAAAAAATAAAAACTGCAGAGGTGATCAAATACCACCAAAAGAAAGCTCTATTTGTGGGGAAAAAGGACGTAAATTATGCTTGGAAACCACATCGCACGACCGCGTAATTGTTAAAGCGACGCAGTGCCGTATCGCAAAAAGTGGGCACTGATGAGGTGGCACTGATGTGGTGGCATTGATGGGCACTAATATGCGGCACTGATGGGCGGCACTGATGGGCACTGATAGGCGGCACGGATAGGCGGCTTGCATAGGCGGCACGGATGGGCACGGATAGGTGGCACGGATAGGCACGGATAGGCGGCATGGATGGGCACGGATAGGCGGCATGGATGGGCACTGATAGGCGGCATGGATGGGCATAGATGGGCACTATCGTATGTGTTGTACTAATGGATGCCAATCAGTGCCAAACAATGCCTGCCAATCAGTGATGCCCATTGTGGGCACTGATTGGCATCCATTGCGGCACTGATTGGCATCCATTTTTTGTGTCCTTCTCATCCCTGGTGGTCTAGGGTGGCATACTTTTTTTTTCTTTTTTAATCCCTGGTGGTCTAGTGGCCATCCCTGGTGGTCCAGTGGGCATCCCTGGTGGTCCAATGGGCATCCTCGGGGGGGTTGTGTTGATAATCGATCAGCACAAACCCCCCCCCTGTCACAGGAGCAGCCGATCGGCTCTCCTCTACTCGCGTCTGACAGACGCGAGTGAGGAAAAGCCGATTACCGGCTTTTCCTATTTACATCGTGATCAGCCGTGATTGGACACGGCTGATCACGTGGTAAAGAGTCTCCGTGAGACATTATTTAGATATTATTTTGGGACATTACTTATCCATGATTTTTTTTTGTTCTAATATTTCTGATATCCTTTCACTTGTATCAGTAATAAGTATAATTTTGGCACCTACTTATTTAAAGTGGAAGTTCAAATCTGCAAGATCTAAAATCCCTGCACCTATAGACACCAGGGATCTAACACTAACCTCTCTATCCCTGAGATATGAGAACACCAGCAATTGTATTCACGTGGCTTTAGGTGCACACTGTGCAGAGGACACAGACAGTACACCAAGTGAAAATACTGCAGCTAGGACAATCAGCTGCCTGCCTGTCAGTATATTAGGAAGAGCGGATCTAGCTAAACTCAATACAGTGTATAAATATATATACACAACACCTGGGATGCATATATATCCTCTACACACTGTAACTGTAACTGACTCGCCTGCCTGCTCTAATTAAAATTAATTACACTCTCTCTCTCTGTCTGTCTTAACCACCGCAACACACTACACACGGCCGCCACAGAGGCCTTATATAGTGTGGGGCGCACCGGCGGATCCAGGGGGGGGCAACAGAGAAATTGCCCCCCCCCCGAGACAATCATGTCACATTGGCTTCTAAAAACAAATTTTGGCCTGGACTCCCACGTCACTTCTGGTGCGACGGCGGGATGCTGCGGTCCACGGTGAAGCGCACGCCGAATCTCCGTGGCTTTTCTGGTGTTCCTATCCCCGGACATCGAATATCATCAGCCTGTTGCTGCCCGCGATTTGGACACCCGCTAGTTGAGATCACCGAATGACTCCAGGCACGCATCTGATCACCGATCATCTGCATCTCTCCATTCCGGTTCTGTGCCTACTATCTACCCCTGTTTGTGAGTAGGCATTGCACATGTATACTTATTTTATTTGTATCCTTTATTAAATTTGGGCTTATTGCACTTAGATTGGAGCATCTTGTCCCTTCTTCTTTGAATCTTTCAGAGCATCGCTTCTGCTTTAGGTGCTGCCGCCAAGTGTCCCTTACAGCCAGTTATATTATTTCAATCCAGGACTTTCATGGACATTATCTCTGGACTTGTTTATTAGACTCTTATATACCTCAGCCCTTTGTGTTTGCCCTATTGGATCATGCGCCACATATCCTCTCTTTTCTTGCATATTGACCTTGCTAGAGCACACTGCCCTGCCAAACACAGACCTACAGCTCCTGTTTGTTCCATGACACACGTTGGGAGAGGAGATACCTGCTGTGTGTGATCGAGGCAATGCCATGGTGAGTGCCATGCACAGTGGGGCTTCATTCATATACAAAAGTGGGGCTGCATTAATATACAAAGTGGGGCTGCATTCATATACAAAGTTGGGCTGCATTCATATACAAAGTGGGGCTGCATTCATATACAAAAGTGGGACTGAATTTATATACAAAAGTGGGACTGCATTTATATACAAAAGTGGGACTGCATTTATATACAAAAGTGGGGCTGCATTAATATACAAAAGTGGGGCTGCATTAATATACAAAGTGGGGCTGCATTATTATACAAAAGCGGGACTGCATTCATAGACAAAAGTGGGACTGCATTCATATACAAAAGTGGGGCTGCATTTTATTATACAAAAGTGGGGCTGCATTTATATATACAGCGGGGCTGCATTCATATACAAAAGTGGGGCTGCATTAATATACAAAGTGGGGCTGCATTAATATACAAAAGCGGGACTGCATTCATAGACAAAAGTGGGACTGCATTCATATACAAAAGTGGGGCTGCATTTATATACAAAAGTGGGACTGCATTAATATACAAAAGTGGGACTGCATTAATATACAAAAGTGGGACTGAATTTATATACAAAAGTGGGGCTGCATTCATATACAAATATGGGACTGCATTCATATACAAAAGTGGGACTGCATTCATATACAAAAGTGGGGCTGTATTTATATATACAGCGGGGCTGCATTTATATACAAAAGTGGGGCTGCATTTATATACAAAAGTGGGGCTGCATTTATATACAAAAGTGGGGCTGCATTAATATACAAAAGTGGGACTGCAGTTATATACAAAAGGCTACATTCATATGTACAGTGAGGCTGCAATGATAGGCACTGATGAGGCTGCATTGATCTCTTGTATCATGTCTTTAGTCTCTGACCATCTCTTGTACCACGTCTGCAGTCTCTGACCATCTCTTGTACTACGTCTGCAGTCTCTGACCATCTCTTGTACCATGTCTGCAGTCTCTGACCATCTCTTGTACCATGTCTGCAGTCTCTGACCATCTCTTGTACCATGTCTGCAGTCTCTGACCATCTCTTGTACCGTGTCTGCATTCTCTGACCATCTCTTGTACCACGTCTGCAGTCTCTGACCATCTCTTGTACCATGTCTGCAGTCTCTGACCATCTCTTGTACCATGTCTGCAGTCTCTGACCATCTCTTGTACCATGTCTGCAGTCTCTGACCATCTCTTGTACCATGTCTGCAGTCTCTGACCATCCCTTGTATCATGTCTGCAGTCTCTGACCATCTCTTGTACCATGTCTGCAGTCCCTGACCATCTCCTGTATCATGTCTGCAGTCCCTGACAATCGTCTACAAACTATGGGATAGATTTATGGCATTTATATTTAAATATTTTTTACTAGTAATGACGGCGATCATTGACTTTTTATCGGTACTGCAACATTGCAGCGGACACACCGGACACCTAATTGAGTTCTGTAAGCAACACCTTATTTTCTGGCAGTGCTCCTCCCGAGACTACTCTGGATCCGCCCTTGGTGGGGCGTGTACTAAACCCCCTGAGCCATATTTGGCCAAAGCTTTGGCCAATTATGGCTCGCTGTTTTTTACGCGCTGTGATTGGCCAAAGCATGCGGGTCATAGTGCATGCTTGACCAATCATCAGCCAGCAATGCACTGCAATGCCGCAGTAAATTATGGGCCGTGACACGCCACTCGGCCCATAACGTTCGTAATTTGACACATGGTCAACAATACAATGTTCGAGTCAAACATGAGTTCGACTCGAACACGAAGCTTATCAATATTGGGGGGTGTAGTGTTCTATGTATAGAATGTAATAGAATTGTATGATGATCATGTCCAGTGGGGGGTCATGTTGGGGGGTGTAGTGTTCTATGTATAGAGTGTAATAGAATTGTATGATGATCATGTCCAGTGGAGGGTCATGTTGGGGGGTGTAGTGTTCTATGTATAGAGTGTAATAGAATTGTATGATGGTCATGTCCAGTGGGGGGTCATGTTGGGGGGTGTAGTGTTCTATGTATAGAATGTAATAGAATTGTATGATGATCTTGTCCAGTGGGGGGTCATGTTGGGGGGTGTAGTGTTCTATGTATAGAATGTAATAGAATTGTATGATGATCATATCCAGTGGGGGGTCATGTTGGGGGGGTGTAGTGTTCTATGTATAGAGTGTAATAGAATTGTATGATGGTCATGTCCAGTGGGGGGTCATGTTGGGGGGTGTAGTGTTCTATGTATAGAATGTAATAGAATTGTATTATGATCATGTCCAGTGGGGGGTCATGTTGGGGGGTGTAGTGTTCTATGTATAGAGTGTAATAGAATTGTATTATGATCATGTCCAGTGGGGGGTCATGTTGGGGGGTGTAGTGTTCCATGTATAGAGTGTAATATAATTGTATTATGATAATGTCCAGTGGGGGGGTCATGTTGGGGGGTGTAGTGTTCTATGTATAGAGTGTAATAGAATTGTATTATGATCATGTCCAGTGGGGGGTCATGTTGGGGGGTGTAGTGTTCTATGTATAGAGTGTAATAGAATTGTATTATGATCATGTCCAGTGGGGGGTCATGTTGGGGGGTGTAGTGTTCTATGTATAGAATGTAATAGAATTGTATTATGATCATGTCCAGTGGGGGGGTCATGTTGGGGGGTGTAGTGTTCTATGTATAGAGTGTAATAGAATTGTATGATGATCATGTCCAGTGGGGGGTCATGTTGGGGGTGTAGTGTTCTATGTATAGAGTGTAATAGAATTGTATTATGATGACGTCCAGTGGGGGGTCATGTTGGGGAGTGTAGTGTTCTATGTATAGAGTGTAATAGAATTGTATTATGATCATGTCCAGTGGGGGGGTCATGTTGGGGGGTGTAGTGTTCTATGTATAGGGTGTAATAGAATTGTATTATGATCATGTCCAGTGGGGGGTCATGTTGGGGGTGTAGTGTTCTATGTATAGAGTGTAATAGAATTGTATGATGATCATGTCCAGTGGGGGGTCATGTTGGGGGGTGTAGTGTTCTATGTATATAGAGTGTAATAGAATTGTATTATGATCATGTCCAGTGGGGGGTCATGTTGGGGGGTGTAGTGTTCTATGTATAGAGTGTAATAGAATTGTATTATGATCATGTCCAGTGGGGGGGTCATGTTGGGGGGTGTAGTGTTCTATGTATAGAGTGTAATAGAATTGTATTATGATCATATCCAGTGGGGGGTCATGTTGGGGGGTGTAGTGTTCTATGTATAGAGTGTAATAGAATTGTATGATGATCATGTCCAGTGGGGGGGTCATGTTGGGGGGTGTAGTGTTCTATGTATAGAGTGTAATAGAATTGTATTATGATCATGTCCAGTGGGGGGTCATGTTGAGGGGTGTAGTGTTCTATGTATAGAATGTAATAGAATTGTATTATGATCATGTCCAGTGGGGGGTCATGTTGAGGGGTGTAGTGTTCTATGTATAGAGTGTAATAGAATTGTATTATGATCATGTCCAGTGGGGGGTCATGTTGGGGGGTGTAGTGTTCTATGTATAGAGTGTAATAGAATTGTATTATGATGACGTCCAGTGGAGGGTCATGTTGGGGGGTGTAGTGTTCTATGTATAGAGTGTAATAGAATTGTATGATGATCATGTCCAGTGGGGGGTCATGTTGGGGGGTGTAGTGTTCTATGTATAGAGTGTAATAAAATTGTATGATGATCTTGTCCAGTGGGGGGTCATGTTGGGGGTGTAGTGTTCTATGTATAGAGTGTAATAGAATTGTATTATGATCATGTCCAGTGGGGGGTCATGTTGGGGAGTGTAGTGTTCTATGTATAGAGTGTAATAGAATTGTATGATGATCATGTCCAGTGGGGGGTCATGTTGGGGGGTGTAGTGCTCTATGTATAGAATGTAATAGAATTGTATTATGATCATGTCCAGTGGAGGGTCATGTTGGGGGGGTGTAGTGTTCTATGTATAGAATGTAATAGAATTGTATTATGATCATGTCCAGTGGGGGGTCATGTTGGGGGGGTGTAGTGTTCTATGTATAGAGTGTAATAGAATTGTATTATGATCATATCCAGTGGGGGGTCATGTTGGGGGTGTAGTGTTCTATGTATAGAGTGTAATAGAATTGTATTATGATCATGTCCAGTGGGGGGTCATGTTGGGGGGGTGTAGTGTTCTATGTATAGAGTGTAATAGAATTGTATTATGATCATGTCCAGTGGGGGGTCATGTTGGGGGGTGTAGTGTTCTATGTATAGAGTGTAATAGAATTGTATGATGGTCATGTCCAGTGGGGGGTCATGTTGGGGGGTGTAGTGTTCTATGTATAGAATGTAATAGAATTGTATGATGATCTTGTCCAGTGGGGGGTCATGTTGGGGGGTGTAGTGTTCTATGTATAGAATGTAATAGAATTGTATGATGATCATATCCAGTGGGGGGTCATGTTGGGGGGGGGTAGTGTTCTATGTATAGAGTGTAATAGAATTGTATGATGGTCATGTCCAGTGGGGGGTCATGTTGGGGGGTGTAGTGTTCCATGTATAGAGTGTAATATAATTGTATTATGATAATGTCCAGTGGGGGGGTCATGTTGGGGGGTGTAGTGTTCTATGTATAGAGTGTAATAGAATTGTATTATGATCATGTCCAGTGGGGGGTCATGTTGGGGGGTGTAGTGTTCTATGTATAGAGTGTAATAGAATTGTATTATGATCATGTCCAGTGGGGGGTCATGTTGGGGGGTGTAGTGTTCTATGTATAGAATGTAATAGAATTGTATTATGATCATGTCCAGTGGGGGGGTCATGTTGGGGGGTGTAGTGTTCTATGTATAGAGTGTAATAGAATTGTATGATGATCATGTCCAGTGGGGGGTCATGTTGGGGGTGTAGTGTTCTATGTATAGAGTGTAATAGAATTGTATTATGATGACGTCCAGTGGGGGGTCATGTTGGGGAGTGTAGTGTTCTATGTATAGAGTGTAATAGAATTGTATTATGATCATGTCCAGTGGGGGGGTCATGTTGGGGGGTGTAGTGTTCTATGTATAGGGTGTAATAGAATTGTATTATGATCATGTCCAGTGGGGGGTCATGTTGGGGGTGTAGTGTTCTATGTATAGAGTGTAATAGAATTGTATGATGATCATGTCCAGTGGAGGGTCATGTTGGGGGGTGTAGTGTTCTATGTATAGAGTGTAATAGAATTGTATGATGATCATGTCCAGTGGGGGGTCATGTTGGGGGGTGTAGTGTTCTATGTATATAGAGTGTAATAGAATTGTATTATGATCATGTCCAGTGGGGGGTCATGTTGGGGGGTGTAGTGTTCTATGTATAGAGTGTAATAGAATTGTATTATGATCATGTCCAGTGGGGGGGTCATGTTGGGGGGTGTAGTGTTCTATGTATAGAGTGTAATAGAATTGTATTATGATCATATCCAGTGGGGGGTCATGTTGGGGGGTGTAGTGTTCTATGTATAGAGTGTAATAGAATTGTATGATGATCATGTCCAGTGGGGGGGTCATGTTGGGGGGTGTAGTGTTCTATGTATAGAGTGTAATAGAATTGTATTATGATCATGTCCAGTGGGGGGTCATGTTGAGGGGTGTAGTGTTCTATGTATAGAATGTAATAGAATTGTATTATGATCATGTCCAGTGGGGGGTCATGTTGAGGGGTGTAGTGTTCTATGTATAGAGTGTAATAGAATTGTATGATGATCATGTCCAGTGGGGGGTCATGTTGGGGGTGTAGTGTTCTATGTATAGAGTGTAATAGAATTGTATTATGATCATGTCCAGTGGGGGGTCATGTTGGGGGGTGTAGTGTTCTATGTATAGAGTGTAATAGAATTGTATGATGATCATGTCCAGTGGAGGGTCATGTTGGGGGGTGTAGTGTTCTATGTATAGAGTGTAATAGAATTGTATTATGATCTTGTCCAGTGGGGGGTCATGTTGGGGGTGTAGTGTTCTATGTATAGAATGTAATAGAATTGTATTATGATCATGTCCAGTGGGGGGTCATGTTGGGGGGTGTAGTGTTCTATGTATAGAGTGTAATAGAATTGTATTATGATGACGTCCAGTGGAGGGTCATGTTGGGGGGTGTAGTGTTCTATGTATAGAGTGTAATAGAATTGTATGATGATCATGTCCAGTGGGGGGTCATGTTGGGGGGTGTAGTGTTCTATGTATAGAGTGTAATAAAATTGTATGATGATCTTGTCCAGTGGGGGGTCATGTTGGGGGTGTAGTGTTCTATGTATAGAGTGTAATAGAATTGTATTATGATCATGTCCAGTGGGGGGTCATGTTGGGGAGTGTAGTGTTCTATGTATAGAGTGTAATAGAATTGTATGATGATCATGTCCAGTGGGGGGTCATGTTGGGGGGTGTAGTGCTCTATGTATAGAATGTAATAGAATTGTATTATGATCATGTCCAGTGGAGGGTCATGTTGGGGGGGTGTAGTGTTCTATGTATAGAATGTAATAGAATTGTATTATGATCATGTCCAGTGGGGGGTCATGTTGGGGGGGTGTAGTGTTCTATGTATAGAGTGTAATAGAATTGTATTATGATCATATCCAGTGGGGGGTCATGTTGGGGGGTGTAGTGTTCTATGTATAGAGTGTAATAGAATTGTATTATGATCATGTCCAGTGGGGGGTCATGTTGGGGGGGTGTAGTGTTCTATGTATAGAGTGTAATAGAATTGTATTATGATCATGTCCAGTGGGGGGTCATGTTGGGGGGGTGTAGTGTTCTATGTATAGAGTGTAATAGAATTGTATTATGATCATGTCCAGTGGGGGGTCATGTTGGGGGGTGTAGTGTTCTATGTATAGAGTGTAATAGAATTGTATGATGATTATGTCCAGTGGAGGGTCATGTTGGGGGTGTAGTGTTCTATGTATAGAGTGTAATAGAATTGTATTATGATCATGTCCAGTGGGGGGTCATGTTGGGGGGTGTAGTGTTCTATGTATAGAGTGTAATAGAATTGTATGATGATCATGTCCAGTGGGGGGTCATGTTGGGGGGTGTAGTGTTCTATGTATAGAGTGTAATAGAATTGTATGATGATCATGTCCAGTGGGGGGTCATGTTGGGGAGTGTAGTGTTCTATGTATAGAGTGTAATAGAATTGTATTATGATCATGTCCAGTGGGGGGTCATGTTGGGGGGGTGTAGTGTTCTATGTATAGAGTGTAATAGAATTGTATGATGATCATGTCCAGTGGGGGGTCATGTTGGGGGGTGTAGTGTTCTATGTATAGAATGTAATAGAATTGTATGATGATCATGTCCAGTGGGGGGTCATGTTGGGGGGTGTAGTGTTCTATGTATAGAGTGTAATAGAATTGTATTATGATCATGTCCAGTGGGGGGTCATGTTGGGGGTTGTAGTGTTCTATGTATAGAGTGTAATAGAATTGTATTATGATCATGTCCAGTGGGGGGTCATGTTGGGGGGTGTAGTGTTCTATGTATAGAGTGTAATAGAATTGTATGATGGTCATGTCCAGTGGGGGGGTCATGTTGGGGGGTGTAGTGTTCTATGTATAGAGTGTAATAGAATTGTATGATGATCATGTCCAGTGGGGGGTCATGTTGGGGGGTGTAGTGTTCTATGTATAGAGTGTAATAGAATTGTATTATGATCATGTCCAGTGGGGGGTCATGTTGGGGGGTGTAGTGTTCTATGTATAGAGTGTAATAGAATTGTATTATGATCATATCCAGTGGGGGGTCATGTTGGGGGTGTAGTGTTCTATGTATAGAGTGTAATAGAATTGTATATTGATCATGGTGAGTGTCGGGTGATGGGAGGAAGATGGTTTATTATTACTCACCATTTCTCTTTCATTATCAATAATTGCCAGGGATGAATTGTGTGATTTGCAGAAGTTCTGGCTGTCCGTCCATGTATCAGGCCGGTCTGAGGTATAGTAACATTTTCCCCTGTATAAGAACCAGTCATCCTTACATTCTGCTCCTACAAATAGATGAGAGAGTTTACTTTAGCACATTTTTTTACGTTTCAACTATTAGACAAATATGTTTTGAAATTGACAAAATGTATTAAAAGAAAATAAGATATTACAAAAATACAAACATAAGTATTCAAACAATCATTGTGTATCAGAATTTTAGCTAAACCTGGCTTATTTAGCATATAGAGCTGAAATGTGTTTTCGAAAAGTTGTATGCAGTTTGAAAACTGCTTAAAGGGGTTGTAAGGCCTCATTCACACTTGGTGGACTCTGTCGCTACGGAGTCCGCCTGCTCCCGTCGGCTCAGCGGGAGATCAGTCCGCAGATCTCCGCTGAGCCGACGGATGACAAGCTCCTCTCTGCTCACTGAGTGGGGAGGGGCTTGTCGGGTACCGCTGTGTCCTATGGAGCGATCTGATGAAAACGGACAGCATGTCCGTTTTCATCAGATCTTACCCGATCCGCATGGATGGATGGGGACGTGCCCTCCATACGTCTGTTTTTAGCGGATCGGATGTCAGCGGACATGTCTCCGCTGACATCCGACGCTCCATAGCGATGCATGGAGCAGCAGTTCAGGTCTGTGACAGACGGACCCGAATGGCCCAGTGTGAATGAGGCCTAAAGGTACCATTATTTTTTCCAAAATATCTTCCCTTACCTTAGTGCAGTCCTCCTTCACTTACCTCATCCTTTCATTTTTCTTTTAAATGTCCTTATTTCTTCTGAGAAATCCTCACTTCCTGTTCTTCTGTCTGTAACTCCACACAGTAATGCAAGGCTTTCTCCCTGGTGTGGAGTGTCATGCTCGCCCCCTCCCTTGTACTACAGGAGAGTCAGGACACCCACTAACACACAGCTCCTTTCTCTATCTGCAATGTAGAGAGCGTACTGACTCTCCTGTAGTCCAAGGGAGGGGGCAGCACGACACTCCACACCAGGGTGAAAGCCTTGCATTACTGTGTGGAGTTACAGACAGAAGAACAGGAAGTGAGGATTTCTCAGAAGAAATAAGGACATTCAAAAGCAAAATGGAAGGATGAGGTAAGTGAAGGAGGACTGCACTAAGGTAAGGGAAGATATTTTGGAAAAAATAGTACTGTATGTAAAAAATACACCCCCCCCCTTGTCCCTAGTGGTCTGCCCAGTGCCCTACATGTACTTTTATATAATAAAAACATTTCTTTCTCCCTGCAAACTGTAGATTGTCCATAGCAACCAAAAGTGTCCCTTTATGTCAAAAATGGTTTTAGAGTGGCTAGAAAACAGCGATAATAAATTATAATCCCTTGCAGAATTGTGCGATAGCGATTTGTGGGGAAATTCGTCATAAAAAAAATAATAATAATGACAGCGACAATTCTGCAACTGAGCAAATTTCAGTGTTTTTGAGTTGATTACATTATTGAATAATTTTTATTTTTATTATATTATTATATTTATAATTATTTATTATATTATAATTTATAATTTTGTTTTTTACATTTTTTTTATACCCGGGATGTCTACTAGACTCTTGTTTGGTCAGATTTAAGTGAGTTATTCCTAAGAATTACAGGCCTACAGTATAAAACGCCAAATTTCCTTGCAAATAATGGTACCGCTTTCAGCACCTTTTTTTCTTAAATAATCATACCGCCAGGGAGGTTAAGCCTGGTCTGAAGTTATTCTAAGTGGTACATACTGGGGCTGGCGTATAGAAAGAACCTTGGCCTGTTTAAGAACTGGAGGGGTATTCAGTACATGGTACCACAGTGACAAACAAGCTGCACTTTTATGCAGAGCAAGGTTATTACTAAGGGTAACCAATAGCCAGATTCAGAGAGAGTTACGTCGGCGTATCAGTAGATACGCCGACGTAACTCTGAATCTGCGCCGGATACGCTTAAATTAGGCTAATATACGAGCGGCGTAAGTCTCCTACGGCGTCATATCTTAGGGTGCAATATTTAGGCTGGCCGCTAGGTGGCGCTTCCGTTGAGTTTGGCATAGAATATGTAAATGCCTAGATACGCCGATTCACGAACGTACGTGCGCCCGTCGCAGTAAAGATACGCCGTTTACGTAAGGCATTTTCCGGCGTAAAGTTATTCCAACAAATAGCTGGCCAAGTCAATGTTAAAGTGGAGGTTCCCCCTAAAAAAAAATTCTAACACTACATTGAGCTGACTGATTACACTGCGGGTAGGCTGGTGTTTGTTTGTTTTTTCCGTACATACCTCGTTATCGCCGTTTCATCCCTCGGCTTCCGGGTATGATTCGTCCGGGTCTGGGCGTTCCTAGTTGATTGACGTTTCTCCGACCGACGCATACTTGACGTCACGACTTTCCAAAAGAAGCCGATCGTCGCTGCGCAGGCGCCGTATAGAGCTGACTCTATACGGCGCCTGCGCAATGACGTTCGGCTTCTGTCGGAAAGTCGTGACACGCAGTATGCGCCGGTCGGAGGAACGTCAATCAACTAGGAATGCCCAGACCCGGACGAATCATACCCGGAAGCCGAGGGATGAAACGGCGATAACGAGGTATGTACGGAAAAAACAAACAAACACCAGCCTACCCGCAGTGTAATCAGTCAGCTCAATGTAGTGTTAGAATTTTTTTTTAGGGGGAACCTCCACTTTAAGTATGGCCATCGTTCCCGCGTCAAAATTAGAAATTTTTACGTAGTTTGCGTAATCGTCCGTGAATGGGGCTGGACGTAATTTATGTTCACGTCGAAACCAATACGTCCTTGCGCCGTACTTTGGAGCAATGCACACTGGGATATTTACACGGACGGCGCATGCGCCGTTCGTAAAAAACGTCAATCATTTGAATTAGGCGCGCTTACGCCGGCCCCATTTACAATACGCCGCCGTAAGTTAGGAGGCAAGTGCTTTGTGAATACAGTACTTGTCTCTCTGACTTAGGCGGCGTAGCGTAAATACAATACGCCGCCTTAAAGATGCGGCGCTGTACCTGAATCCAGCTACAAGTTTACATCATACAGTCACAAGTAACCACTCGAGGTACCTTGGCAAGTATGATATCCTCTGGTAGCGAGGGGACGCCAGTCGGGCTCCCCCCTAAGCGGTCTGTCTCTGATAGCAACCAGAAGCTGACTTATGTTATGGAGGTCCCCATTCTGACCAGTAGGTACAGAAGAGGAAGAGTTACACATAGAACACACATGAGACCCACGCTATGTTTGCATTGGCGTTTCATTCCATTACCGGAAGCGAGGTAGCGAAGTTATGCTGGTTGGTAGGGTGACACAGCTGCCCCCCCCCCCCCAAATGCAACATATGTAACAAGCTGGGAGTAGAGCAGCTGGATCACTCGGCCCCGCCCCTCAGCGTGCCGTGTCACTGGATGTGATTGACAGCAGCGCCAGCCAATGGCTGCGCTGCTCTCAATCCATCCGCTCTAGCCAATCAGTGGGCAGGCTGAGCGGCGAAGAGGATCTCGGGACCGAGCGTGGGACTTTCGAGGGGTCAGGTAAGTAAAACGGGGGCTCCGGGGGGACGGACGGACGGGACATCATCAGATGTTTTTTCACCTTAATGCATAGATTGCATTAAAGTGGAGTTCCACCCATAAATATAACATCAGTAGTTTTAAAAAAATGTCCTTTAAGAAAAAAATATTTTTTTTTAGATGCCTTCAAAGTGTTGTTGCTAGGTAGAATAGTTAATCTTCCCACTTCCTGCACCTAGGTGATTAATGCTTCCTAACCTACACCGCACAGACTCCTGGGAATGTAGTGGGTGTAACTTTCCAGGAGTCTGTGCACTCCCCAGTCTCGAAGAATCATGTGACTTGGACAGTACAGGTGCTGAAACCTGATCTGAAACCTATTACACTGCTTGTGCAGCACTGAGCATGTGCGAGATCTGCAAGGCTGAAATCCAGGAAGTCATACAGTCTGGCTTCATGATGCCCACACTTAAGATGGCCCCAGTCAATTTCTGTTTTATAAAGTGTCTAAATGCTGTAACAACCTAACAAAACGGACCTTAGTTTACAGACTAACTTTACTAGAATACATTAAGCTTGTGTATTACAGGGGTATTTATATTTAAAAAGTGAAATTGTGGCCGGAACTCCGCTTTAAGGTGAAAAAAAATTCCTTTACAACTCTTTTAAGGTTTGACAATAAAACCTAGAAGCTGATTCGTTTGTATGCAAATTTGCACCAGACTTTGAACTCTTCAGTCTTAGTAAATAACCCTTTGTGTATCTTTTTTGGGCTCCAGTGGTAAATTTGTGAAAATAGTCAAAAATACCTGTTGATATTGCCAGAAATGCAGGGTCCTTTCCTGTGAGAGCTGTTAAAAAAGCACAAAGAAACTTACAGTATGATAATTGTATGAACTACTAGTCCCATCAACCCACAATGCATTGGAGATAAACAAGCGCAGACATATTTGTAGTGCAGCCTGTGTGACAACCATGGCTCCCTCCATGGATACCATGGAGAAATTAGTGTAGAAATTAAAGGGACAAGGAGAGTATTATTTACAGGACCAACAGGTGAAAATAAAGGGAAAAGACCCTGAAAAATTAAAGCAAATGCAGCCACTACATCTAAGGACTGGTAAGCTGCAATAGATTACAATTTTAGGGTAAGGTGACCAGATTTTTAAAATGAAATCCGGGGAAATCTTTTTTTTTTAACTAGTAATGGCGGCAATCAGCGACTCTCTGCCCGTCGCCACCCGCCTCTCGATTTGAGCCAAGGCAGAAGAACATGCGAGGAGAGCTGAATGGGCACCCGAAACTGAAGAAATATTCCCTCCGCTCCGACCAGTGCAAGATCATCAGAAATGGGCACAGATAATGGAAAACAAATTTTTTTTTTTAATTCTGCACTGACTGGGCCAGATTCATGTAGATCAGCGGATCTTTAGATCCGCTAGATCTACCTGGTTTACGATCCGCCGGTGCAATTTAGCGAGGCTAGTGCAGTATTCACAAAGCAATTACCTCGAAAATTGCATCGTCGGATCGTAACTCCCCCCGGCGAAATGCAAATTCCGCGGCTAGGGGGAGTGTACAATTTAAATCAGGCGCGTTCCCGCGCCGATTTAACTGCGCATGCGCCGCCGGCGAAAAAGCCCAGTGCGCATGCTCCAAATGACGTCGCTAGGGTACGGGTACGTCAATTGCGGCCATCGGTATTCCCGATCGACTTACGCAAATGACGTAAACATTTGAATCTCGGCGCGGGAACGACGGCCATACTTAACATTAGCTACCCCTCATATAGCAGGGGTAACTATCCGCCGGAAAAAGCCGAACGCAAACGACGTTAAAAAAAAGCGACGGGCGGGCGTATGGACTTGAATCGGCGGTTCTCCTCATTTGCATATCCGACACGTAAAAAAAAGCGACGACACCTAGCGGCCGGCGGGAGATTGCAGCCTAAGATCCGACTGGTGTAAGTCACTTACACCAGTCGGATCTAAGGCCCCGTACACACGACCAGTTTCCTCGGCAGAATTCAGCTTCCGACCGAGTTTCTGGCTGAATTCTGCCGAGGAAACTGGTCGTGTGTACACTTTCGGCCTAGGAAGCCGACGAGGAGCTCGACGAGGAAATAGAGAACATGTTCTCTATTTCCTCGTTGTTCTATGGGAGCTCTCGCCCCGCCGAGCTCCTCGGCGGCTTCAGTGCTAAACTGGCCGAGGAACTCGATGTGTTTGGCACGTCAAGTTCCTCGGCCGTGTGTACGAGGCTTATGGGAGATCTATGCGGAACTGATTCTTATGAATCAGTCGCATAGCTCCGACGGTGGGATCTCACAGATATGACCGTCGGCTCTCACAGATACGACGGCGGATCAGGAGATCCGCCGTCGTATCTCTTGATGAATCTGCCCCACTGTGTTTGAAATTGCCCCATCATCTGTTCAAATCCAATCCGGGGACAAAACTGGGGACAGACTTGGTCCGGGGACTGTGTCCTCAATCCAGGGACTGTTCCCGGAAACCAGGGATGTCTGGTCACCCTAGATTAGGGGGGGATTAGATATGCTTTAACCACTTCCCGACCTCCTCATGTACATTTACGTCGGCAGAATGAATCGGACAGGCACAATCACGTACCTGTACGTCCTTTGCTAGACGTGGGTGGGGGGTCCGATCGGGACCCCCCCCGGTACATGCGGAGGTCGGGTTCACTCGGGGAGCGATCCGGGACGACGGCGCGGCTATTTGTTTATAGCCGCTCCGTCGCGATCGCTCCCCGGAGCTGAGGAACGGGGAGAGACGTATGTAAACACGGCTTCCCCGTGCTTCACTGTGGCGGCGTATCGATCGAGTGATCCCTTATATAGGGAGACTCGATCGATGACGTCACACCTACAGCCACACCCCCCTACAATTGTAAACACACACTAGGTGATCCCTAAATGTTACAGCGCCCCCTGTGTTTAACTCCCAAACTGCAACTGTCATTTTCACAATAAACAATGCAATTTAAACACATTTTTTGCTGTGAAAATGACAATGGTCCCAAAAATGTGTCAAAATTGTCTGAAGTGTCCGCCATAATGTCGCAGTCACGAAAAAAATCGCTGATCGCCGCCATTAGTAGTAAAAAAAAAAAAAAAAAAAAAAAAACTATCCCCTATTTTGTAAACGCTATAAATTTTGCGCAAACCAACCGATAAACGATTATTGCGATTTTTTTTACCAAAAATAGGTAGAAGAATACGTATCGGCCTAAACTGAGGAAAAAAACATTTTTTATATATGTTTTTGGGCGATATTTATTATAGCAAAAAGTAAAAAATATTGATTTTTTTTCAAAATTGTCACTATATTTTTGTTTATAGCGCAAAAAATAAAAAACGCAGAGGTGATCAAATACCACCAAAAGAAAGCTCTATTTGTGGGGAAAAAGGGATGCCAATTTTGTTTGGGAGCCACGTCGCGCAATTGTCTGTTAAAGCGACGCAGTCCCGAACTGTAAAAACCCCTTGGGTCTTTAGACAGCATATTGGTCCGGGGCTTAAGTAGTTAAAACCCACAAAAGGAGCAGCAATGGCCATACACTGGTAGAATTGTGTTCCAATTTTTCATTTTAAGAACATTTGTTTGATTTGGGATTTTTTTTTCGTAGTTTTAGTTAAAAAGTCCAATTATTCCAAAACTGATGCAAACAAAAAATTGTAATACTTTCGGAATGATATTCATCAAGTCATTGCATGTACTAAGAAACTTTGATATGAATGTTTGTACAGATATTGGTTTAAAAACCTACTAGTGTACCGGCCAGCTTAAAGCGGAGTTCCACCCAAAAGTGAAACTTCCGCTTTAACCACTTAAGGACCCATTCACGCCGATGTACGTCGGCAGAATGGCACGGCTGGGCACAATCACGTACCTGTACGTGTCTCTTTAAGTCCAGCCGTGCGCTCGCGACCCGGTCCCAAGCTCCAAGACGGCGCCCGCGATCGGTCACCGGAGCTGAAGAACGGGGAGAGGTGTGTGTAAACACTCCTTCCCCGTTCTTCTGTGTGGCAGTGTCACTGATCGTGTGTTCCCTGATATAGGGAAAGACGATCACTGACGTCACATGTCCAGCCCCGCCCCCCTACAGTTAGAAACACTCATGAGGTCACACTTAACCCCTACAGCACCCCCTAGTGGTTAACTCCTAAACTGCAATTGTCATTTTCACAGTAATCAGTGCATTTTTATAGCACTTTTCTCTGTGAAAATGACAATGGTCCCAAAAATTTGTCAAAATTGTCCGATGTGTCCGCCATAATGTCGCAGTCACGAAAAAAATCGCTGATCGCCGCCATTGGTAGTAAAAAAAAAATTATTAATAAAAATGCAATAAAACTAGCTCCTATTTTGTAAACGCTATAAATGTTGTGCAAACCAATCGTTAAACGCTTATTGAGTTTTTTTTTTACCAAAAATAGGTAGAAGAATACGTATCGGACTAAACTGAGAAAAAAATGTTTTTATATATTTTTGGGGGATATTTATTATAGCAAAAAGTAAAAAATATTGAATTTTTTTCAAAATAGTCGCTCTATTTTTGTTTATAGCGCAAAAAATAAAAACCGCAGAGGTGATCAAATACCACCAAAAGAAAGCTCTATTTGTGGGGAAAAAAGAACGCCAATTTTGTTTGGGAGCCATGTCGCACGACCGCGCAATTGTCAGTTAAAGCGACGCAGTGCCGAATCGCAAAAAGGGGCAAGGTCCTTAACCTGCATAAAGGTCCGGGTCTTAAGTGGTTAAGCACTCCTCGCCCCCTTACATGCCACATTTGGTATGTCATTTTTTCTTTTGGGGGGGGGGGGGCTTCGGTAGGAGTGGGACTTCCTGTCCCACTTCCTACTTCCACCTATGGGCTGCCTAGGCGACTCCTCCTCTCCCTCTAGGCGATCTCCTGGGACACGTGACATGTCCCAGGAGATCGCCTGTCCATTCCGGGAGCGCAGCGTGACTCGCGCATGTGCAGTGCATGCCAGGCTGTAAAGCTGTGCCCAGAATGTAAATGGAAGCGCCAAGGAGAGGAGCGGGGAGAAGAGTGACGCTCCGTGCGGTCGCATTGCTGGACCGCGAAACAGGTAAGTGTTTGTTTATTAAAAGTCATCAGCTATACTTTTTGTAGCTGCTGACTTTTAATAAACATTAAAAGGCTGGAACTCCGCTTTAAGATCTACGACCTAGGAATACTGAAAAAGGTGGCACAATCTGCCAGCTTCCATATACAGCTGAGACAATTTTAGCCTTTTCTCATCTTTCTTAACAAATAAACGCACACAGTAGCTTTTTGTAAGGATCTGAATTGCTGTTTGAAACATTGGGGTGGATTCAAGAAGCAATTGCGCCTGTGTAACCATAGGTTACACAGCGCAATTGCTTACTTGCCCCGACGTAACGAGTGCTCCTGATTCAGGAACCTCGTTACACCGACTGCAGCCTAAGATCTGCGCGGCGTAAGGCTCTTATGCCCGCATATCTTAGGCTGCATTCTTGCGATGGCCGCTAGGTGGCGTTCCCGTTGTGCTCAGTGTATAGTATGCAAATTGCATACTAACACCGATTCACAACGTTGCGCGAGCCCTGCGTACGCAATTTACGTTGTTTCCGTACAGCGGTTTTTGTGTAAAGCTGCCCCTGCTATTAGCAGGGGCAGCCAATGTTACGTATACCCGTCGTTCCCGCGTCGCGAAATTTTAATTTTACGTACTTTGCATAAGTGATTCGTGAATGGCGCTGGACGCCATTCACGTTCACTTTGAAGCAAATGACGTCCTTGCGACGTCATTTGCCGCAATGCACGTCGGGAAAGTTTCCCGACTGAGCATGCGCTCTACGATCGGCGCGGGAATGCGCCTAATTTAAATGATTCCCGCCCCCTACGGGATCATTTAATTTGCGCGCGCTTGCGCCGGGCATTTTGCCGGCACGCCCGCGGAATTTACGGAGCTTCTGCTCCGTGAATCGAGGGCAGCGCAAGAAAATTGCGGGGGCACAGGGCAAAATCGTTGCCCTGCGCCTCCGTAATAAATGCGCAAATCTAGCTGAATCCGGGCCATTGATTTTTCTTCTGTTGGTCTCTGACTTGTTTTCTTATTGATAAAAATGATGTTGAGTTCATAGCAATTAAGACTTACCTGTTATAGCGTAAATAGCACAAACGATAATCAGAAATATTGGTGCTCCGATTAAAACATAGAGCAAAGGAACTTTGAATGACTTGAGTTTCTGCCAAATTCCTAAAAAAAATACAGAGATCAGACATTAGAGCTACATAAAGCTGTTTGTATGTTATATGAGGAAAATCAAACCAAACAACTGAATATTATATAGTTGCTGTATATGGTGACATATAAAAAAAAGTCCCCATGCAGACGTATAAAGCTACTGATGTTTTAAATCAGCCGTCAATAAATGGCGGACTGTGGTCCATACACTGACCGAATGACAGTCCTATCCATGCCACCATTTAGCAGCCTGGGTGTCTTCTCCCGGATGGTATGCTCCTTCCCCTATCACCGAATAGAATTTATCCGTTCAAGCAAATAGAAGGCGTGGCATGTCCTGTCAGAGGGCGGGAGCTGCCCAACTTTTCTAGTTAGTCAGTGTACCCGTCATCCATCACCAGTGTGCTGTACCTGTTGCTCATCAGTGGCAATCAGTGCAACTGTCACCCATCAGCAATGTTTCTGTCACCCATCAGTGCCCATCAACAGTGCACCTGTCGCACAGCCACAGCCGCCAAAAAGCAGAGTACCCCTCCTACAGCCTCCTGACAGCAGAGTACCCCTCCTACAGCTTCCTGACAGCAGAGTACCCCTCCTACAGCTTCCTGACAGCAGAGTACCCCTCCTACAGCTTCCTGACAGCAGAATACCCCTCCTACAGCTTCCTGACAGCAGAGTACCCCTCCTACAGCATCCTGACAGCAGAATGCCCCTCCTACAGCATCCTGACAGCAGAGTACCCCTCCTACAGCATCCTGACAGCAGAATGCCCCTCCTACAGCCTCCTGACAACTGAGTACCCCTCTTACAGCTTCCTGACAGCAGAGTACCCCTCTTACAGCCTCCTGACAGCAGAGTACCCCTCCTACAGCCTCCTGACAACAGAGTACCCTCTTACAGCTTCCTGACAGCAGAGTACCTCTCCTACAGCCTCCTGACAGCAGAGTACCCCTCCTACAGCTTCCTGACAGCAGAATGCCCCTCCTACAGCTTCCTGACAGCAGAATGCCCCTCCTACAGCTTCCTGACAGCAGAATGCCCCTCCTACAGCTTCCTGACAGCAGAGTGGCCCTCCTACAGCTTCCTGACAGCAGAGTACCCCTCCTACAGCTTCCTGACAGCAAAGTACCCCTCCTACAGCTTCCTGACAGCAGAATACCCCTCCTACAGCTTCCTGACAGCAGAGTACCCCTCCTACAGCATCCTGACAGCAGAGTACCCCTCCTACAGCCTCCCAACAGCAGAGTACCCCTCCTACAGCCTCCTGACAGCAGAGTACCCCTCCTACAGCTTCCTGACAGCAGAGTACCCCTCCTACAGCTTCCTGACAGCAGAATACCCCTCCTACAGCTTCCTGACAGCAGAGTACCCCTCCTACAGCATCCTGACAGCAGAATGCCCCTCCTACAGCATCCTGACAGCAGAGTACCCCTCCTACAGCATCCTGACAGCAGAATGCCCCTCCTACAGCCTCCTGACAACTGAGTACCCCTCTTACAGCTTCCTGACAGCAGAGTACCCCTCTTACAGCCTCCTGACAGCAGAGTACCCCTCCTACAGCCTCCTGACAACAGAGTACCCTCTTACAGCTTCCTGACAGCAGAGTACCTCTCCTACAGCTTCCTGACAGCAGAGTACCCCTCCTACAGCCTCCTGACAGCAGAGTACCCCTCCTACAGCCTCCTGACAGCAGAGTACCCCTCCTACAGCCTCCTGACAACAGAGTACCCTCTTACAGCTTCCTGACAGCAGAGTACCTCTCCTACAGCTTCCTGACAGCAAAGTACCCCTGCTACAGCTTCCTGACAGCAGAATACCCCTCCTACAGCTTCCTGACAGCAGAGTACCCCTCCTACAGCATCCTGACAGCAGAGTACCCCTCCTACAGCCTCCTGACAGCAGAGTACCCCTCCTACAGCCTCCTGACAGCAGAGTACCCCTCCTACAGCTTCCTGACAGCAGAGTACCCCTCCTACAGCCTCCTGACAGTAAAGTACCCCTCCTACAGCTTCCTGACAGCAGAGTACCTGTCGCACATCCACCATCAGCAGTCTACCTGTGCCAGTGTCACCATAGCCAGCCATGTCCAAAAAAGTTTATACTAGCAAGGAGGCATTTCAAATCCTTAGGCCCCGTACACACGGCCGAGGAACTCGACGTGCCAAACACATCGAGTTCCTCGGCCAGTTCAGCCCTGAAGCCGCGGAGGACCTCGGCGGGGCGAGAGCTCCCATAGAACAACGAGAAAATAGAGAACATGTTCTCTATTTCCTCGCCGAGGTCCTCGTCGGCTTCCTTGGCCGAAAGTGTACACACGGCCGGGTTTCTCGGCAGAATTCAGCCAGAAACTCGGTCGGAAGCTGAATTCTGCCGAGGAAACTGGCCGTGTGTACGGGGCCTTAGTATGAGGATGAACTGGAGAAAGTGCAGAGAAGGGCAACCACCAAAATTTCAATGCGCTACTGTGAGTAAGCAAATATGATAATAAAGTGAATAGGGGTGTATCTGAGGCTGCTATATCTAAAAGTGTTCACAAAACACAAAAAGTATAAACAAAGTAGGTAAATGATAAGCGCTTCAAATATGTGATGTGAATCACAACCAAGGTATATACATAAACGTAATGTGCACAAACATAATGAGTGACTATACTCAGGTGATGCAAAGTGAGTCCCAACTTTAAATAATGCACAGGTGTGAACCTCTATACACCTAAATGCATCTGTGAGCACTAAGATGTGCACAAAATGGAAGTGAAAAACCAAAAATCAAAACAAAGTGATGATATGACAGTCTATAGGAGATGATGAAATGATGTTCAGAACTTCTGACTTCTTCACTCAGACAATGGTAATATATCCACACAGGTACCGTAGTACCCTTACCTTGAAGGTGCTATATACAGGCATATAGTGCTGTCTCTCCAGAGCTGAGGTCTCGCTTGTCCCAGGAGTGATCACTCAGGCTGCTAAAACTGCTGTGTGCCTCCGATGGATCCAGGCTCAATACTCCAGAATAAGGGATGCAATGTGGTGGGAGAGAGAAGAACATATGCCTCCAATAGTGTAGTAGGTTAAGAATCCAAAAAAAAGTTTTATTGCTCCAAAAATATTTTTACAGAAAAATGGGGATAAAAACGTACAAACAGTCGTTTGTGCAACGCAGGGACGGGGCGATCGCAATACCGCCGTACGTCGAGACCGGGCAACACTCACACAAGCCGGAGGCCATCGGACGTACGGCGGTATTGCGATCGCCCCGTCCCTGCGTTGCACAAACGACTGTTTGTACGTTTTTATCCCCATTTTTCTGTAAAAATATTTTTGGAGCAATAAAACTTTTTTTTGGATTCTTAACCTACTACACTATTGGAGGCATATGTTCTTCTCTCTCCCACCACATTGCATCCCTTATTCTGGAGTATTGAGCCTGGATCCATCGGAGGCACACAGCAGTTTTAGCAGCCTGAGTGATCACTCCTGGGACAAGCGAGACCTCAGCTCTGGAGAGAGCCGCCAAAACACATACATGTGAACCAGCCAGGCCCAAAATAAGCTGGAGGGGGGCCCAAAAAAAAAATCTATCAACAACCTTCACAAATGCACTAGATCAATTGCTATTAAGGAAACTGCACTGAAACTATTCACCAGATGGTACTATACCCCAGTTAAACTACATGTAATATTTCCGACCGTTTCACAACTATGCTTCAGAAACTGCAACTCCATTGGTTCATTCTCACACACTTTCTGGGACTGTGATAGAATCACATATATATGGAAACAACTTGAGAAATTTGCCTCTAAGATTTCAAACTACAATGTCAAACTGACAGTTCAGAACTGTCTTCTGTTCTCCCCTATTATAGGCCTCCCCATACAGCACATGAGACTAATCCACACAATCTGTGTTGCGATCCACTGGCTGTTTGCTTTTCACTGGAAATCCCCCACAGTTCCATTAGATCAATTGAAAACGAGAATTAACAATATAAACCTTATGGAAAAAATCTATCACATTGTTCAAAATTCGATCCATATATATAATAAAAAATGGGACCCATGGTTTGAACATTCTGCTACTTTCTTTAATCCCATCTAAATCGCATAATTCCTTTTGCTGATCTGTTTATCCTAATAACACTTATGGTTTTATATCTACTTTTTGACCCTCATCTTAATTCTCTACTCTTTAGAACTATGTTTTATTAATGTTACATAAGATTTGTATAGTTTACTATTGTCTATTTTTTGACTCCTGGACATTTTCTTATGTGTACTCTTTTTTTTTGTATGCCATTTTGCTTTTTGTACCACCATTTTGTACCAAATAAAAAAGTTTGTAAACAAAAAAAAAAAAAAATGTGGGTGGAACTCTGCTTTATGTTTCGCATAGTGGTCAATTATCACGTTGGGTTGGTGTTGTGCTTTAGTCATGATAATCCTGTGCTCTCAACCTGCTATCCAATGTGGGCCTTGATGACGACCAGCCTACCCCCTTCTGTCTGGGTTAAAGTGACCAGATTTTTAAAATGAAATCCGGGGACATTTTTTTTTAACTAGTAATGGCGGTAATCAGCGACTCATAGCTGAACTGCGATATTGCGGCGGACAAATCGATCACTAAGTGACACTTTTTGGGAAACAGTGGCCCGGATTCAGAGAGCAATTGCGCCTGCGTAACCATAGTTACGCAGCGCAATTGCTGACTTGCTCCGGCGTTACGAATGCTCCTGATTCAGGAACATCGTAACACCGACTGCAGCCTAAGATTTTAGGCTGCATTCTTGCGATGACCGATAGGGGGCGCACCCATTGTGCTCAGTGTATAGTATGCAAATTGCATACTAACACCGATTCACAATGTTGCGCGGGCCCTGCGTACGCAAGTTACGGAGTTTTCGTACGGCGTCTTTAGCGTAAGGCTGCCCCTTCTAATAGTAGGGGCAGCCAATGCTAAAGTATACCCGCCGTTCCCGCGTCGTGAAATTTGAATTTCACGTTGTTTGCGTAAGTGATTTGTGAATGGCGCTGGACGCCATTCACGTTCACTTTGAAGCAAATGACGTCCTTGCGACGTCATTTGCCGCAATGCACGTCGGGAAAGTTTCCCGACGGAATATGCGCTCTACGCTCGGCGCGGGAGCGCGCCTAATTTAAATGATTCCCTCCCCCTACGGGATCATTTACATTAGGCGCCCTTACGCAGGGCAAGTTTACACAGTGCCCTCGCAATTTACGGAGCTACTGCTCCGTGAATCGCGTGTAGCGCAGTAAATTTGCGGGGGCGCAGGGCAAAAATGTGCCTGTGCCTCCGTAAGAAAGGAGCAAATTCTACCTGAATCTGGGCCAGTGACACTAATACCGTGATCAGTGCTAAAAATATGCACTGTCACTGTAGTAATGACACTGGCTGGGAAGGGGATAACATCTAGGGCAACCAAAGGGTTAAATGTGTGCCTAACAAGTGTTTTCTTACTGTGGGGGAGATGCTTTTACTAAGGGAAGGCATAGATCCCTGTACCTGCTTTTCATACTGACAGAACAGCGATCTGTCTTGTTTACATAGCCAGACCACCATTTCGCCTTCGTACATAACGATCAGTGGGTGGAAAATCGAGTTTGCCGGAGCCAATGATTGGCTCTCATACCTAGAAATGCAGGATCACTGCAGCCTCTGTTCAAATCAAATCCGGGGACAAAACGAGGGACAGACTTGGTCAGGGGACAGTGTCCTTAATCCGGGAACTGTCCCCGGAAACCGGGGACGTCTGGTCACCCTAGTCTGAGTTCCATATTAGGAGGAACTTGTTAGAAACCAGCACCACCACCCTAAATGACCAGCACTGGCAAGAACCTATACATCCCCCACCCTCCCTCCACTCTTTAGAAGAAAGAGGGCTAGATTCACATAGATTAGCGGATCTTTAGATCCGCGTAATCTATGTGATTTACGATCCGCCGGTGCAATTTAGCGAGGCTAGTACAGTATTCACAAAGCACTTACCTCGAAACTTGCACCGGCGGATCGTAACTCCCCCGGCGGAATTCAATTTAAAATCAGGCTCGTACAATCTTGTAGGCTTGTACAATTTAAATCAGGCTCGTTCCCGCGCCGATTTAACTGCGCATGGATCCGACCGTCGGATCTCAGAGATACGACGTCGTAGCTCTTTGTGAATCTGGCCCACTGTGTTTAGATCTGACTGGAGGTAGGGATCTGCCATCTCACAACTGCCTTGGCTGTATTGATATAGTGACCATTAACGCTGAGCTTTGTTCCAAACAATCAGATCAGACAGTCACATGATTCGTCTCTGCCAATCAGAAGATTGCCCATCATTGCCCATCATCTGTCCGCAATAACAAACCGATATGTTAATAATTCCTGATGGAACCCCATCAATTTTTTCACAGATCAGTAGTTGATGAATTTCAATATACTTTTTTTTTGTTTTTTCCCCTTTTACATCGCAGAGAGAAATATGTGATCCCATGATATATCAATTTACATGTTTCTTGGGCTGGTTTGTACAGGAAAAAATAAGATTGCAAATGAACATTCTGTAAATGAAAATACTATTTTTTGAACATTTCAATAAAAGTTTATTGAAACAGAAAATACTCTTCCATGTGCACCACGTCCTTCCATATGAATACAACGGAAACTCCTGCTCAGGTTCAAACAAAGCCAACCCAATCTGTACTGAGATGTATTGCTGTTCCAGCAAAGGAACAGCAATACATATCAGTACACAATCTTTGTACATACCGTACATGCCCTTTTCCATACCGTACATGCCCTTTTCCATACCGTACATGCCCTTTTCCATACCGTACATGCCCTTTTCCATACCGTACATGCCCTTTTCCATACCGTACATGCCCTTTTCCATACCTTGTTTAGGATTATCTGCGCACATTTCCAGGTCTCTGTTTGTGTGGGGTGTTGAACATCCTGTACAGAGAGAAGCAAAATATAACTTTTCTTACACCTAGGACATCATTATATCAATGTACAGCATAGAAGCAGCAAATAAAGTACACAACTACACTGTATAGCTAAATATTTGTGGACACTTCTCTAAATGATTGGATTCAGCAGTGGCGTCACTAGGATTGGTGTCACCCGGTGTGAAAAACAAGTGGTGTCACCCCCCCCCCCCCCTTCCGCCAACTATAGTCCCTTCAGTACAGACCACCCTCCCCACTAAGTACAGACTCTATTTCCTCAGTATAAACCACCCCATTAAGTACAGACCCCCCTCCATCAGCATAAACACCCCCCCCCCAGTGCAGACCCCCTCCATCAGCATAGACCCCCTCAGTGCAGACCCCCTCCATAAGCATAGACCCCCCTCAGTGCATGCCCTCCATCAGCGTGCAGCCCCCCCTTCAAAAGCATAGACCCCCCCATTGCAGACCCCCCTCCATCAGGATAGACATCCTCCCAGTGCAGACCCCCCTCCATAAACATAGAAACCCCTCTCCATAAGCATAGATCCCCCTCAGTGCAGACCCCCCCATCAGCATAGACACACTCCCAGTGCAGACCCCCCCTCCATAAACATAGATCCCCTCTCAATAAGCATAGATCCCCCTCAGTGCAGACCCCCATCCATAAGCATAGACCCCGCTCAGTGCAGACCCCCATCAGCATAGACACCCCCTCCATCAGCATAGACACCCCTTAGTGCAGACATTCCAGAAGCATAGACCCTCCCCCCTCCAGAAGCATAGACCCCGCTCAGTGCAGACCCCCCATCAGCATAGACACCCCCACTCAGGGCAGACTCCTCCTCTATAAGCATAGACCCCCCTTAGTGCAGACCCCCCACATAAGCATAGACCCCCCTCAGTGCAGACCCCCCCCACATAAACATAAACCCCCCTCGGTGCAGACCCCCCACATAAGCATAGACCCCCCCACATAAGCGTAGATCCCCTTGGTGCAGCCCCCCCTCCATAAGCATAGATCCCCCTCAGTGCAGACCCCCCTCTCCCCTCCCATAGCACCCCAGGCTATATATATATATATATATATATATATATATATATATATGTGTCCAGCTCCCAACCCCCCCTCCCTCGATTATCAGACCAGCACAGGCTAGACATATACACTCCTCCCAGTCCCACACTAGCTCTCGGGTGTAACTGGGTGGCGTACCAACACCATGGCAACCCCCCCCCACACACCTCGGGCCGGCGGCAGTCACCCCCTTAACACAAGCTGACACCCTCCCGCCTGTTACAGCACCAGCTTGGGGCCAGGGCAGGTGGCTAGGCAAACAGTAGTACATACACTCGTCCCGGGTGGCAGCTGGAGAGGAGAGAACAGTATGCAGCCGCGCCGCCCGGGCAGACATAGTGACACACATGTGACATGCTCAGCAGCAGGGAAGTAGGAGGAGAAAGGACACACACAGACAGGAGCGGCGCGGCTGCGGAGCTGAAGATGTTCCGGCCAGGACAGCTGAAAAAAAATGCCCGGGCCTTCCTCACCCTCAGGAGAGTTGGGATGGTGTCACCCGGTGCGGAACCGCACCCCGCTAGCGACGCCACTGTTTGTACATACATGCCCTTTTCATACCTTGTTTATGATTATGTGCAGACGTTTCCCGGTCTGTGTTTGTGAGGGGTGTTGAACATTCTGTACAGAGAGAGACAAAACATAACTTTTCTTACAGAAATATATCAATGTACAGCATAGAAACAGCAAATTAAGTACACAACTACACTGTATAGCCAAATATTTGTGGACGCTTCTCTAAATGATTGGATTCAGGTGTGTTAGTGAAGGTTATTGTGAAGGATATGCTTCAGTTTAAATTCTCCCTGCTAGTTATGCTGTGTGTGTGTTAGAGGTAAAAAGGATTCATGTGTTACAGGCTGTTGAAATGTTAATGTCCCTCCCTCAGCCAGCCCTATTTGAAAGGGTAATTGATCTAGTGTGTTGTGTGAAGAAGCCCTGTGTTTACTGTGATTAGAAGGGGCTCATGTTAATTATTCTGATTGCTTCATTGTGGTAATTACCTCTTCTATATGCGGGGCCAAGCTGTCTAGATAACGTATTCTGTTACAACTAGTAATTACCTTCACTGATGTCATTATCTAAAGAAATGTGTCTTCAGAATCGGCTCCGAAGTGTCTGCCTATAATCTGTATGGAAGCCCCCAGTGTGAAAGTGTGGAAGCTGTGTGTTGTACCATTAAAGCTCTTCTTGTTCCAGCATTAAGCCTTGGCTCATGTGTGGATGATTCTGTGATTTTCTTTTATGGGAAGAAGGGAATGCTTGACGGGGATATCATTCTAATTCCATCACAGTTATGGTTAATTTTTATGCACATATCATACACAATTATGTTCTTTCTACCTTGTAACAGCAGTTTGGAGCAGATCATTTTCTGTTCCAGCAAAACTGTGCCCTTGTGTACAAAGCCAGCTCCATAAAGACATGATGTGACCAGTTTGGGGTGGTCAATCTCATGCTGGCTTGATCCCGAGCCACACTGTCTGCATCCATGGACACAGGCAGTGCGGCTCAGCCCTACCCCCCTGCTACCCCCTTATCATAGGGTTTGATTCACAGCAGCAGAAGCCAAAGGCTTCTACTGCTATCAATCTGCAAAGTGATGAGGAAGAGAGCGGAAAGAGCTCTCTGCTCTCCTGCACAGAGCTGGATCAACATCGGGCTCAGGTAAGTAATGGGGGGGGGGGGTGATTGATCCTGTGCACAGAAGATTTTTTGCCTTAAAGTGGATGTAAACCCAAAAAAAAATATATTATTTTTTTATGTCATAATGTAGAGTATAAGATTTCCTATCATCTGTGCCCAGTCTTGCCACACAGAGTTAATCCAGCTCTGAGCAATCCTCTTTTAATGTTCAGTGAAAATTAACAGAATTCCAGATAAAAACTTGCCAAATTATAAAGTCTGTTTCTCTGTTCTTGCTTTGTGTTACAGGTTATTTACATATCCTGGTAATATACAATGAACTTTGGATCACCTCATATTATGATAAACATAACATAACATATGATAAACATGTCCAAGCTCTAGATATGTAAATAACCTGTAACACAAAGCAAGAACAGCATTCTGTTAATTTTCACTGAACATTAAAAGAGGATTGCTCAGCGCTGGATTAACTCTGTGTGGCAAGACTGGGCACAGATGATAGGGAATCTTATACTCTACATTGTGACATAAAAAAAAAAAAAAATTTGGGGTTTACATCCACTTTAACCTGCCTGGCGGTATTCCCGAGTCTGACTCGGGGTTAGATTTTCCTGCTACGATCGGTAACCCCGAGTCAGACTCGGGCTCGCCTCGCTAGATCCACAGGCATGGTTTACTTACCTTGTCCCTGGATCCAGCGATGCCACCGCGCTGTGTGAGCGAGCGGGACCTCGCTCGATTCACACAGTGCCTCCGTGTGACGCCGATCTCCGTTCCCTGCGACGTTACGACGCACGGGAGCGGAGAACGGCGCCAAATTCAAAAAGGTAAACAAACACAATACATACAGTATACTGTAATCTTATAGATTACAGTAGTGTATGTAAAAAATACACACACCCCTTGTCCCTAGTGGTCTGCCCAGTGTCCTGCATGTACTTTTATATAATAAAAACTGTTCTTTCTGCCTGCAAACTGTAGATTGTCCATAGCAACCAAAAGTGTCCCTTTATGTCAAAAATGGTTTTAGAGCAGCTAGAAAACAGCGATAATAAATTATAATCACTTGCAGAATTGTGCGATAGCGATTTGTGGGGAAATTCGTCATAAAAACAAAAAATAATGACAGCAACAATTCTGCAACTGAGCAAATGTCTGTGATTTTGATTTGATTACATTATTGAATAATTTTTATTATAATTATATTATTATTTGTTATAATTATTTATAATTATTTATTATATTATCATTTATAATTTTGTTTTTAAAAAAATGTCATACCCGGGATGCCTATTAAACTCTGGTTTGGTCAGATTTAAGTGAGTTATTTCTAAAAATTACAGACCTACAGTATAAAACGCCAAATTTCCTTGCAAATAATTGTACCGCTTTCAGCATGTTTTTTCTGAAAGAATCATACCGCCAGGGAGGTTAATAAAGAGAATGCATTATGGTAAAAAAAAAAAATGACTGTGGGTATAAATACTGACCTCTGTCTTTATGTAATTGTCTCAGAATCCTACGCACACCATTACAAAGTGCTTCAGGATGTATCTCGCTACAACCCTAAGGCACCCCTTCTGTTTATTATTTCCTCATACCATGGCTGCATAACTGTAATAGGTCTTGACACATGCACTTTGCATTGAACTGGTTTCAAACTACAAACCAGACAAACTTGTTCCATTAGGGCTGTTTGTTCAACTATTTTTTAAGAAAAACATGTTTTTTGCACATACTGTGCTGTGCATACACAACTCGGTGTGCAATTCTGGCATCTGCAAGGTGCAGGGATAAATGAAGTCTGATAAATGAAGTCTTGCGCATGCACAGAAGTAACATCATCCCGGTTCAGCCAATGAAGATGATCAATAGTTCCAAACCTGGAAGAAGCCGGTGGACGATGTTGACTTGAAGCTAGTAAGGGAATTCACAGACGTCACATCACTGGAGCCAGGGCCGTCTTTAAGGCAGGGCAAAAGGGGAAGCTGCCCTGGGCCCTGTCATTGTTGTGGGGCCCAAAGCAGCTGCCTCACACTTGCCAACTATCCCTGTTTAAAGCGGAGTTCCACCCAGAATGGAACTTCCGCTTATCCCACTCCTCACCCCCTTACATGCCACATTTGGCATATAATTTTTTGGGGGGGGGGGGGGAGTGGGGGCTTCAGGAGAAGGGGACTTCCTGTCCCACTTCCTCCTTCCGCCGAGAGGCTGGTTAGGCGATTAAGCTTAATCGCCTACAGCAGCCCCTCCCTGTAGGCGATCGCCTAGGACACGTCACAGGTCCTAGGCCAGTGATGGCGAACCTTGGCACCCCAGATGTTTTGGAACTACATTTCCCATGATGCTCAACCACCCTGCAGAGTGCATGAGCATCATGGGAAATGTAGTTCTAAAACATCTGGGGTGCCAAGGTTCGCCATCACTGTCCTAGGCGATCTCCTGTCCAATCAGACGGCGCAGCGCCGGGCCGCGCCACTCGTGCATGCGCAGTGGGTGCCCGGCCGTGAAGCCGAAAGCTGTCATGGCCGGGTGCCTACAGTTGAAATGAAGACGCCGGCCGGGGAGGGGGGGGGGAGAGGAGCGGAGCCCCGGCCGGCGTGTCGCTGGAACGCTGGAGCAGGTGAGTGTCTGTTTATTAAAAGCCAGCAGCTACACTTTTTGTAGCTGCTGACTTTTAATAAACATAACAATTGTCTGGAACACCCCTTTAAATTCCCTTGTCCCTTGAACTTTAATTCCCGTGCTGTGTCCTGATATCTCAGTGTGAAGTGTTGCTACTAATGCTGCCCAGCCCTGCCCTATTGTTGTGTACAGATGACTCATCGACAGATCCTGTCTTTACAAGCAAATAACCGGCAATCATATGTAAATAACGGCAGCATTCATATGTAAATAGCTGCATCCCGCAGCGTAGATATGTAAATAAAGGCGGCATCCATATGCATATCATGCCCCTCTGCAGTGAAGAGATGATGTGCTGTAACCTCTAGCAACCAATCAGTGAGCAGTATTACTGTACAGTAACCTCTAGCAACCAATCAACAAGAAGAAATCATGTGCTGTAACCTCTAGCAACTAATCCGTGAGCAGTAATGTGTGCTGCAACCTCTAGCAACCAGTCAGTAAGTGGTAATGATATGCTGTAACCTCTGGCAACCAATCACTGCCTGATCTGATACAGGAAACTGATTTTAAGTCTAGCTGCTATTTATTGTATGTCTCAGAGCAGGTGGAGAGCAAAATTGCATGGGGGGGGGGGGGGGGGCAAACAACATTTTGCCCAGGGTCCAATCAACATTAAAGGCGGCCCTGACTGGAGCAGAGGTGAGTATAGTTCTGCTTTAACTGTATCAGAATATGTTAAAAAGCAGGTAAAAGCCAAATTGTATACCAAGGGAATACGTATACGTTTGGCATACATGGTAGAAGGAAATAAAGAAATAAAGTTGCATAATGTATGGACTGCTTAAAGTGATTGTAAAGGCTTCCCTCCCAGCCCCCCCCCCCCCCAATACTTACCCAAGCCAGATCCCGATCCAACGATGTGCACGAGAGCGACTGCTGTCTCGGGTCTCTGTCTCCTCATTGGCAGAGACACAGCAGCGGGAGCCATTGGGTCCCACAGCTGTCAATCGCAGCCAGAGAGGAGGGAGTGGGGTGCGGAGCTGAGCCCCAATCAGTGTGTCCTATGGAAGCTTAGAGAGGGGCTTGGGAGTGAGCATGCATGACTGCCCCCTGAGCAAGCACTGCTCTAGGAGATGGAGCCAGGAGCGCCGGCGGAGCACCCAAGAAGAAGAGGATCGGGGGTGCTCTGTGCAAAACCACATACCAGAACAGGTAAGTATGACATGTTTATTTTTTAAACAAATCCTGCCTTTAATATCACTTTAAAGGGGTTGTAAAGGTAGTGCAGTCCTCCTTCACTTACCTCATCCTTCCATTTTGCTTTTAAATGTCCTTATTATATTACTGTATACTGTATCTATACTGTGCTTTTCACTTTTTTAATTTGGCGCTGAACTCCACCCCCGTGCGTCGCGCCGCTCGCAGGGAACAAAGCTTGGCACTGTGAATCGAGTGAGACGCGGCGGCTCGCAGATCACAGCGGGGAGACATCGCAGGATCCTGGGGACTAGGTAAGTAACCTCTACATGGATCCTGCGATGTGATCCCGAGTGAGGCTCCAGGTTACCACTTTTGGTACTGAAAATTCACCCCAAGCCACACTCGGGAATACCGCCAGGGAGGTGAAGGGGTTGTAAAGGTACAATTTTTTTTTCCTAAATATCTTCCTTTACCTTAGTGCAGTCCTCCTTCACTTACCTCATCCTTCCATTTTGCTTTTAAATGTCCTTATTTCTTCTGAGAAATCCTCACTTCCTGTTCTTCTGTCTGTAACTCCACACAGTAATGCGAGGCTTTCTCCCTGGTGTGGAGTGTCGGGCTCGCCCCCTCCCTTGGACTACAGGAGAGTCAGGACACCTACTAACACACAGCTCCTTTCTCTATATGCAAAGTAGAGAGCGTTCCGACTCTCCTGTAGTCCAAGGGAGGGGGCGAGCACGACACTCCACACCAGGGAGAAAGCCTTGCATTACTGTGTGGAGTTACAGACAGAAGAGCAGGAAGTGAGGATTTCTCAGAAGAAATAAGGACATTTAAAAGCAAAATGGAAGGATGAGGTAAGAGAAGGAGGACTGCACTGAGGTAAAGGAAGATATTTAGAGAAAACAAATTGTACCTTTACAACCCCTTTAACCTCCCTGGCGGTATTCCCGAGTCGGGCTCGGGGTAAATTTTCAGTACCAAAAGTGGTAACCGGGATCACATCGCAGGATCCATGTAGAGGTTACTTCCCTAGTCCCCAGGATCCTGCGATGTCTCCCCGCTGTGATCTGCGAGCCGCCGCGTCTCACTCAATTCACAGTGCCAAGCTCCGTTCCCTGCGAGCGTGGTTTTAGAGCAGCTAGAAAACAGCGATAATAAATTCTAATCACTTGCAGAATTGAGCGATATCGATTTGTGGGGGAATTAGTCTTCAGTGTTTTTGATTTGATTACATTATTGATTAATTTGTATTATTATTATTATATTATTATTTGTTATAATTATTTATAGTTATTTATTATAATATAATTTATGATTTTGTTGAAGCGACAGGCGATGTGATTGGATGCATTTAGCATTTAGGGCACAGTGGCAGAATTTGAGGCACAGTGGCAACACTTGGGGCACAGTGGCAGCACTTGGGGCACAGTGGCAGCACTTGGGGCACAGTGGCAGCACTTGGGGCACAGTGGCAGCACTTGGGGCACAGTGGCAGCACTTGGGGCACAGTGGGAGCGTTTGATGGGCAAAGTGGCTGAGTTTGATGGGCACAGTGGCTGCGTTTGATGGGCACAGTGGCTGCGTTTGATGGGCACAGTGGCTGCGTTTGATGGGCACAGTGGCTGCGTTTGATGGGCAAAGTGGCTGCGTTTGATGGGCAAAGTGGCTGAGTTTGATGGGCACAGTGGCTGCGTTTGATGGGCACAGTGGCTGCGTTTGATGGGCACAGTGGCTGCGTTTAATGGGCACAGTGGCTGCGTTTGATGGGCAAAGTGGCTGCGTTTGATGGGCAAAGTGGCTGCGTTTGATGGGCACAGTGGCTGCGTTTGATGGGCCCAGTGGCTGCGTTTGATGGGCCCAGTGGCTGCGTTTGATGGGCCCAGTGGCTGTGTTTGATGGGCCCAGTGACTGCGTTTGATGGCACAGTGGCTGCGTTTGATGGGCACAGTGGCTGCGTTTGGTACAGTGGCTGCAATTGATGTTTTTTTTTTCCCCAGAATTTTTCAGTTTGTTTGCACCCCCCAAAACATTTTGAGCACCAGCCGCCACTGCTATGGAAATTAGGATAAAGTTACAAGAGTTAAAACTGCAGAGAATATCGGCGTGCCTCGGAGCGGCTCTGCAGCTTATGCATGTATTTGCAAATGTGTGCAAACTGAACCCCTGTTTATAACGCACGCTATTAGACAGGATAATGCGCTTGGTAGCAGACTGGTTGGTGAATTGCGCTGGGAACTTTCTGTGGTTATGTTTTATCAGACATTTCATAATCTTTGTTATTTCCTTTTTCACATTTTTACATCGCCAGCCAAACAGAGAAACCCGCAACTGAAATATATTCTTCCTGATCTCTATTATCTGACAATGTTTCTTTTTTATGAATTCTGTCCAAATACTTCTACAATATTTACACCACGGCCAGAGGAGTGACACCACTTTTGCTGTTCAGCGTTTAGCCAACTCCCTGCCGGCGACTTTTCGACAACAACGGTCCGACGGACGTGTTTTTTTTTTTTATTTTTTATTCTTTTTTTCACGTCAGACTCTGCTCACGTAAAGCCGAGAGGCTAGCTCACGGTTCGCCCGCCCTTAGCGTCTCTCTCGCGGCTTCGCATCATTCGTGTGTTTTTTTTTTTTCCTTTTATGCTTAAGTTCATTTTTTTTTTTTTTTTTTTTTTTTTTTTTCTTTTTTTTTTTTCCCCTTTCTCTTTTCCCTGCCATTACAGATTTGACATTTTTAAACTGTTAATTAATCTTTCCCCGCTTAACAAGTCTGACTGCATTCCTTGCTAGTATAACATAATTAGTCCCAACCCCTTTTTTTTTTTTTTTTTTTTTTTTTTTCCCCCCCCCCCCCCTCCTTCCCCCCCCGGATCTGTGTGCCATGCGATCTTCTTTATGATTTCTCAGCTATCTGCTTCTATCATTCCCTGGGCGAACTTTTCTGAGGATTTGAATACTTTCCATTTTTCCCAAACCACTCTGTATTTGTCCTCTTCTCCTGTCTCTCTGCAGGCAAGGTACTCCATCTCTTCTATATATTCCACCCTTTCTATCCACTCTTTGATTGATGGCCTCTTTGGATGTAGCCAATTTTTTGGGATCAGAGCCTTAGCTGCATTTAATAATACTGGGATCAGAGTTGTTCCATATTGTTTTTTTGTTTTTTCAGTTCCATGAAACAGACAGGGCAGCGGGTTACATAGAATCGTCTCCCCTGTTATTTCTACGATATATTTCAAAATTTCTTTCCAATATTCCTGGATTCTCGGGCAATCCCACCATATATGTAGAGTTGTTCCTTTTTGTTTACAATTTCTCCAACATAGCTCTGAATTTCTTGGGTGAATCTTACTCATTCTTGATGGGGTCAAGTGCCATCGCACCATACATTTATAGTTTGCTTCTATGGTGGTAATGTCCACAGCATGATTGTATACTGCACCTATCATTTGTGTTTTATCAATTTTTTTACCGATATCGCTTTCCCATTTTTCTAAAAAGGGCAGTGTTTCTAGAGTCTCGAGTTCTGTTAATATCCCGTATGCCTTTGATATTCCATGTGTCAGGGGCTTGTCCATGCTGCATATTTTTTCTATTGGGTATAGTGTCTTATCTTCCCTAATTGGTTGTGGTAGTGTGCTCACAAAGTGTTTTAACTGCAAATACTCCCATTCACTCATACTTTGTTCCTTTTCCCCTATTTTTATCTCTTGTCTTAATTTAATTTTCCCCCGTGTAACAATATCTTTTAATTTTTTCTCTCCTAGGTGCTTTCCAAAACGTGTTCCATTTCCTGGTGGAAAAAAATTTGTGCCTGCTAATGGGGTTAATGGAGAGTTATACTCCCATTTTTCCCGTCTAAATATTGTGTCCCATATTCTAAATACGTTCCTTGTTATGTTGTGTGTGTTCGTGCTCAATTCCCTCATTTTCGGTGGTATCCATATATTTCTATTTAGTTGTGTCCTACTTAATGTTTCTTCCATACGTACCCATTTTTTTTTTTGTGTGTGCATTTGTCCATTCTACCAGCCTGGCTAAGTTTACAGCAAAATAATATCTTTTTATATCGGGGAGCCCCAACCCCCCTCCTTTTTTTTTCATGCTCAGTAATGAGTAGCTTAATCTGGCCTTTTTACCTGCCCATATATATTTCAAAATTACTGTTTTAATTGTTTTAAAGAAGCTTTGCGGAATTTTTATTGGGAGCATTTGAAGTTTGTATGTTATCTTCGGTAATATCATCATTTTAAACGCGTTAATCTTACCTATCCAGGAAATATATTTTTTTGCTAGGTTTTTCAGGTCTTGGTTGATGTCGTTGATTAGGGGGACAAAATTGGCCGAGTAGAGTTTTTCAACTGTAGGTGTGATTTTTATACCTAAGTACGTTATAGCTCCTTTTTCCCATGTAAATGGAAACTCTTTCTGTAGTTCTTCAACTTCTTTTTTTTCTATCCCCAGATTCAAAATTACTGTTTTTATCGGGTTTATTTTAAAGTTTGAAAGATCACCGTATCTTTTTATTTCCTTTATGACGTTCGGGAGAGAGACTCTAGGTTTGGTCAAATATAGGAGTATGTCGTCTGCATACGCCGCCACCTTATGTTCTTCATCTCCCACTCTCACCCCCCCTATCCCCGGGTTTCCCCGGATTTTTGCTAACAACGGTTCCAGAGCTATTACATATAGGAGAGGTGAGAGCGGGCACCCCTGTCTGGTTCCGTTTTCCATGTTGAACACAGACGACATACTCCCATTGACCTTCACCCTTGCCGTCGGGTGGCTGTACAAGTTCTTTACCCATTTCATGAACCTTGGTCCCAAGCCTATATTTTGTAAAGTTTCCATCATAAACCCCCAGTCGACCCTGTCAAATGCTTTTTCGGCGTCTAAGGACATGAGTACGGCTGGGGGTTTCTTTTTTGGATCCTGTTGTAACAGTAAGAGAGTCCTTATACTGTTATCTCTTCCTTCTCTGCCTGCTACAAAGCCCGCCTGGTCTGGATTTATTAATTGCGGCATTAAACTTTTTATCCTAGTTGCTAATATTTTCGCGTATACTTTCAGGTCTGCGTTTAACAATGCTATTGGTCGATAGCTGGAGCACAACGTTCCATCTTTTCCCGTTTTAGGGATAATAGAAATGTTTGCCAATAGAGATTCTTTTCTTATTTCCTCTTCCTCTCCTATTTTGTTAAAATAGTTACACATCTCTGGGACCAAGAGTTCTTTAAATGTTTTGTAATATTTAATCGGCAGGCCGTCAGGGCCTGGGCTCTTACCGCACGGTGTTTCCCGGATGGCTCTGTATACCTCATCTTGAGTTATTGGGGCCTCTAAGGATTCAATGTCGTTTTGGGGAATTTTAGGTAATTTCACTTCTTCTAAGTATTCCCTGATTTTCCTTTTTCTCATGTTTTCTTGCTCTTGTGTTTCCTTGGTTCTTATTGAATATAGTGAGCTATAAAAGGTCCGAAAAGATTCTGCGATTTCAGACGTCTTATATTTCATAAGGCCATCTTGGTTTTTTATTTTTTCTATGTAGTTTTTTTTTTTTTTTTCCCTAGATATTCTAGCTAAATGTTTCCCTGGTTTGTTCCCCCATTTATACCTCTCCTTTCTAACGTTTTTAAATATGTCTCTCGTTTCGACCTTCATCAGTTCTCTGAGCTGGGTCCTCTTTATAACAATTTCTTGATATGTTTCATTTTCTCCTCGCTCTTTATGCATTTGTTCCAGTTCAGATAGCTCAGTTGTTAATTTTTTCATATTTAATTTTCTTATCTTTTTTTTCCCTGCTCCAATTGAGATTAGTTTCCCTCTGATGTAAGCCTTGTGGGCCTCCCATACCGTAGCTACCTTTACTTCAGGTGTATTATTAAGGGTGAAATATTGATCCAAATCCGTTCTCACTGTGTTGTTTACCTCTATGTCCTCTATAAGTTCTTCATTTAAGTTCCATGATCCTTTTCTTTGCTCTATTTCTTTAAATCTAACTTTCACCGTTACGGGAGCATGATCTGAAATTGTAGTTACCCCTATTGAAGTCCCAACCACATCCTCCAGTAACTCGTGGTCTACCATCATATAGTCCAGTCTTGAGTATGTTCCATGCACGGAAGAATAGTAAGTGTAGTCTTTTTTATTTGGATTTGTAATCCTCCAAGGATCTATTAAGCAGTAGTTGTTCATTTTTTTTCTTAATATTCTAAGCTGTTTAATATTTCGCCTCTGGGCCCCGGACGTACTATCCAATTGATAGTCCATTGAGAGGTTGAAGTCTCCTGCTAGTATTACATGTCCTGATTTAAAATCCATTAAAGCATTCAAAATCCCCCTCAGATATTTATGTGGTTGGCTGTTTGGGCAGTATATATTTGCTAAAGTGTATTTTTTTCCTTGGAGTACCCCTTTTAGGAACAGATAACGACCATCTGGGTCTACCTTTCTATCTTCTACTGTGAAAGAGATATTCTTACCTATTCCTATGGCAACCCCTTTAGCTCTCTTCTTTGGGGAGTCCCCATAATACCAAATGGGAACTGCCCGAGAGTACAATCTAACATTAGAATCCAACATTATGTGTGTCTCTTGCAGGAAAACTATTTCAGCGGAATACCTTTCAACTTCTCTTAGTACCATGTGCCTCTTTTCAGGGCAGCTGAGACCTCTTACATTGTATGTTAAGAAATTTATGTTTGTCATATATTTTTTTTTTTTTTTTTTCCCTCTTTCTCGGGTATGTATGTTCTTTCCTGCTGCATGTCACACAGATCCGGGTCCCTTTCCCCCCCCTTCCTAATCCTCCCCCCCCCCATCCCGTCCAAACTCCTCCTCCCCCTCCCTTCTCCCTCCCCCCCCCCTCCCCTCCCCTCGTACCTTGCCCTCTTGTTCTTCATTTGGGGCTTTCTCCTCTCCTCCCCCTCCCCACCTTCCCCCCCTTCTATCCCTGACCTTCTGGTCATTTAGAGCTTTTTCTATTTGGCGCTCCTGGCGCTCTTTTGCTCTTCAGGCTGAGGTGGAGTTCTATTTTAGCCCGGTCTCCTATCCCCCACTACTGGGGAACTGGTGAAGAAGCACTCTCTGGGTCTCCCCTCTCCCCGGTCCCTCTCCGATAGCTTACTAAATTGACCCGCCCCCTCTCGCTCCCGCCCACAGCCCCCCCCCCCACCGTTCCCCCCCTCCCCGATCAGTAGAGACTATTGATTTTTGGGCATTGGAATGCCCAAACTATGGCAAAATTCTGGTGTTTCCTCTGTAAACCTCAGTCTTGCCGAAGCACCATTTTTCCTGCCTATTAGGCACGCTGGAAATCCCCAGTTATACTGGATATCATGCTCCTGTAGAACACGTAGCAATGGTTTTAAGCTTCTTCTTCGTTTTAACGTCTCTTGCGACAGGTCTTGAAAAATTTGAATATTATGTTGATCGTATTCTAACGGCGATTTCCCTCTCAGTTTTCTCCATAGTTGGTTTTTCTCTTCCCAACTTTCGAATCGAACTATAATGTCCCTTGGGTGTTCCTGTGACCTCTCTCTCGAACGTCTTATCCTATGCGCTCGTTCTATTCTTAGGGGGGAGGTTGTTTCTCTCTCTAATAATGGGTTACATATTTTCCTTATTATCTCTGGAAGGTCCTCAGCCTGTGTTGTATCTGGAACTCCGCGTATCCTAATGTTCTTTCTTCTATCTCTGTTTTCCTGATCTTCTAGTTTGTAAGCCTGTTCTCGTTGATTCAGTTTTAATGATTTTATTTCATCTTCTAATTTTTTGACTGAGATTACATTGTGGTCAACTTTTTTCTCCACCTCTTCCACTCTTTCCAGTATATGCCCCATATTTCTCTCCATTTTTTCCATTTGCGATTTGAGTGAGCGTTCTAGGGCAGCGAACATTCCTTCCATTTCCTTTTTTGTTGGCAAAAGTGTCATGTCCTGCGTTTCTTCCTTATTTCCCTGTACGGGGTCTGTTTCTGTGTCTTGGTCTGTTGTGATCTCTGAAAGTGACTCTGAGAGTGTTTCTAAGTCAGCCAATATATTGGTAGCTCCTTTTTTCTTATCCTTTTTCTTATCCTTTTCTGCTTGTCCTCCTCTACCAATTAATGATTTTTCTAAATGCTGGGGATCTCCGTTTGTCGCGTGTGTCACAAATTTGCACATCGGGCCTGGGCTTTGGCTTAACCGGGGGGCCTTTGGAATTGCCCCTCCTTTCGTTACCTTTCCCCTTGTGGTCATCCTTCACCCCACTTGGACTTACAGTATGCCTGCTTATTTTACCTGTGTTTCTTATAGTCCCCGAGTTGAGGCTACTACCATTTATTAGACCTTTATAGAAAATCACTTTTTGACCTGTGGGGGCCGTGGTGGCCTATGTGTTCCCTTTTTTTGTTTTTCTCTCTTTTATATATGACTACAGGACCTAAAAGGGAAATTCTGGGCGTCGCCCCCCAAAATGATTACGCCGTTTTTTTTTTTTTTGCTCTAATGAGCAGCTCATAAACAGCTCACTTATATGGCTGTATTAAACTTCTTTTTTGCCAATACGTAACCGAGGGTTTTCCTTGTCTTAAAACTGTTAATTTCCGAAACACGGGTAAAGTACTTACAGGGGAGTGTAACTATAAGCTATGAATTTTTCCCGTCCAGCTATCCAGTTTCAGAACATGTTCTCAGTGTATCGTGATCTCTCCACGCATAGACTTCCGGTATGTAGTATACAGTTCAGCTGGTCGGTTACTTGTAACCCTTATACATAAGTGTCCACTGCCATCTGTACGCTACCTCTCTGTCTGTAGCTTTCTTTGGTATTTATGTCCAGTGTCTCTTTAATTTTTGTTTTAAACAGTTTTGTACAACTTACAATCTCTTTTGATGTTTCTCCTACACCGATCACGTTTGTTATGGCATTTCTCTTCTTACCAATGCATAAAGGAAAATTGTAGCAAACAGCGCATTTAATGGCCCTTCTTGTATATCGGTTCCAGGTGTCGGTCTCGCCCCGCGACCTTCTATTACACGGTCTCAGAGCTCTGTAATATAATGAGTTTGTACTGTATGCTATATGATGAGTTTGCACTATATGCTATATTTTCCCAGAAAGATTACTATTTTTAGTCCCGTACACGGCCAATTCATGTGTTTACTGTAAAAAATCAGATACATTGTGCGTTATATTATATTTGCTGTCCTCTCGAGGGGTTCCAGGAGTGTTCCACATAATAGGGTCTCGCTGACTCTTAGTTGATTTGTCACATAGGGAGGGGAAAGGTAACAGGGGAGAAGCCACCCAAAAAGCAATATGATTTCAGGCACAAGAAATAGCATCAATAGCATTAATAGGCATATATCCCTTGTGTCCCTTGTTGCCTGCCTTGTATCAGTCCTGTTGCCTCCTCCAGTGTGAGTGTCCCGTTGGTATATGTAAATATATGTAAATATATATATTTTGGTTCTGAGTTCTTAGTTCATGGTAAAGCACAATACATTATACTCACCACTCTGATGAGTGTAGTATACTCACGATTCTGCTGGTACTGATCGTTTTCCAATAAAAGGAGTGCCAAACAGGGACTGCTGCAGTATAATTCTGGTCTTACCCTTGTCCTGCCCTCCTGTTGCTGTAATCGGTGGGGCCAGGTATGGACACAGTATTTTCTTGCTTGGTAAGGTGGATTACATGAGCTGCAGAGCGGCTTTGTGCGTTGTGCTGCTTGATGCTATGTCTCCTTTTCTATAAGTGCAGATATCGGTGCTATAATACCCGGCTTACTGCTGCCCAACACACGACCTCCAGCACGGGTGCCCACAAAGTCTGCATAGCGAGGGGGACATGAGAGGAGCGCAAACAAAAACAAACAACAAAAAAAGAAAAAAAAAAAAAAAAAACTTTCTGCTGACACGAGGGGGCTCCGGTCCTCGCTCACCTCACTGCGATCTCTCCCCGCTCTGCGCGTCGAGGCGTCTCCGAGTCTCGCTCTCGCGATACCACCTGTCGCCGCCGCCGTTCAGGAAAGGAAGCCGCGAGGCACCTGCTCGTATTGCGGGTGTTTGAGGATCTCCGCTCAGCCTGACCGAGAAGGGGGGGGCGGAAATTCGACTCGGAGACTACATCTCCAAGCCGGGGGAGGGAGGGAGGGCGACCCGAGAGGGAGAGGTCCGGCTCCTACTCATCTCCACGATCAGATCGGGGTTGGAGAGCGAGGGTTCCCTTCTAGCTACTCCTCCATACTGACCGGACCATTCCAAGACTCCTCCCTCTCTCTATAAGGAAGTATTTATTGATGGTAATTAGACTTGGGGTAGTTTTCATTCAAGGAAACAGTTGGTTGACCTGAAAGAACCCCTCCCTCGAGTGTGAGACCAGTATTTGAGGAAGTCAAGCTGGCATTCAATCTGGTCTTGTGACTGAGAAATATGGCACACGTCTAGGAAGAGATATGAATTCTGAAATACTCTGTTGGATTTGTATCGTTGTGGACTTTGGACTTTGTATGTTATTGGAAGTTAATTAAATTTGCGTTCTCTGGAGAGCCTGGTGTGAGTTGCTGCGAAACAACATAATTTATAAACATCATACTAACATCTAAGATATCAATTATCTAACCGGACTACTGGGCACTATACATCTAGATCACTACACAATGTATGTATTATGCAGTCCTGTGCCCAGCGCTCTGTGTATTATGCAGTCCTGTGCCCAGTGCTCTGTGTATTATGCAGTCCTGTGCCACATAATATAGTAGTTTGCACGACTGACATTAGATTCATTTTTGTTTTTTAACAGATCCTACAGGAAGTGACAAGGACCCCGCATGTTTGGGAAAATCAACAGGTATTTTCACAGTTTTCACTCTACCCACAACTAAAAAAAGAAAAAGAAAAAAAAATCGATGCATACACTGTATAGTATATATATTTACTGGAGGTAACACAGCCCTTCATCAGTATTGCCATTACTACTTTCTGATTGGGCGTTTCACCTCTAATCAAGCCCAATTTTGTTGACCTTTCATTATACAATGATTATTTGTTGTTTGGTATTTTGGTTTGAATTTTTGTAATTTATGCTTTTGCAATTTTCCAATAACATTAGTCTATTAGTTCATAAGTAGAAAAATTGCTAAAATAAACAATTTCATCTATTTTTCTAGAGGTTACAATGTATGTTCGGTGTGAGGATGATTGGATCTTATACAGGGGAAATTGTTACTATTTCTCAGACCAGATTGATACATGGAATAACAGCCAGAACTTCTGCAAATCACACGATTCATCCCTGGCAATTATTTATGATGAAAAAGAATTGGTGAGTAATAATAAATTATTTCCACCCATCACCTGACACTCAACATGATAATAATACAAATCCATTATTATTTTTTTAATATCACTTTCTTTATTAAGACAAATTCCAAGATACACTATAAAAATACACATTACACAAAATATGTATATAAATCCTTTCATTGACACCACACTACCCCCACCCCGAGAAAACTTGATCATGTCCTCTTCAGAAGAGAAAAGGGGGGAAAAAAAGGCCACCCACACCCGCTTACCTGCCCATAACCAAAACTCAATTTGTGCAATACATTATTCAAAATATAATTAAGAAGGGGGCTTTGCAGAGCCCCATTACGTGTGTCAAGCAACCAATAGAAAAAAAAAAGGATGTACAATTTCAAATTAATATTTTCGCGTCCAATTATATATACATATATATATATATATATATATATATATATATAATTTTAATTCAATATATAATTTTAATTCAATATAACCTCACCCTGCAATTTCATTTTTATACCCCCCCCCACCTTTTATTTCAATCTACCCTTCTTTAGGTAAATCCATTAAAGTGGATGTAAACCGGAAAATTTTTGTTTATTTGTCACAATGTAGAGTATAAGATTTCCTATCATCTGTGCCCAGTCTTGCCACACAGAGTTAGTCCAGCTCTGAGCAATCCTCTTTTATTGTTCAGTGAAATAAAACAGACTTACAGAGAAAAACCTTAGTCCATTCCGCCCCCCTTGCTGTGAGTGACAGGTTATTTACATATCTCATGCACTAGCCTGGAGACCGGCATTATTTTTTAATTCCCACCCCCACTCCTTTTCTGAAGTCATGTGGTTACTTTTCTGGGTTTTGACTGGATGTTAGTGATCATAGCAGAATTCAGTGTAAGGAATACACAGGAAAAAATGCATGTTGACAAGGGGAGTGTAGAGGAGGGGGGGAGTCTACTGACATCACGACTCCACCCACCGAGCTCCAGACAACAGATCCACCCACAGAATCTGCAGTTTTTCAGGTCTTATAACAGACAGAGGGGAGACATTTGACAGGTGAGGATACATGCAGGAGGCGTCTATATCCTTATAGATCAGCACTATGGCAGTAGTTTAGAAAGGATGAGAGTGGCTTTACATCCACTAAGTGTTACCCATCCCGTGCCTAATTTACTATTATAAATTATCCTCTTTCTTTAATGACATCAATCATCTCTCCACGGTGCTTCCTGGGGAAACCCCACCTCCCCCCAATTTCCCCAGTCACCAGATGCATCCCACATACTATCCCAACCATAACATAGCATTACCCCCAAAAGGGTTTAATCCACCCCTATTTATGGGCAGTAATACAGCCATCCTGCCCATGCATCTTTAAATTTATTCTGTTGGTCTTTGACCATATGTATCCATCTCTCTGCTGCCATTTATTTTTCTACCCCCCTTTTCCAATCCATTATAGTGGGACTGTTTCCAAAATCCAGGTATCAGCACTTTAGCTGCATTTAGCAAACGGGGAGTAACGCTTCTCTTATAAAACCTAGCAGATGATGGCATCCCATGAAAAAGAAAATGTAATGGGGAAAATTCTATAAGACTTATGCCGCGTATACACGATCGGATTTTCAATGGAATAAAATCCAATGGAATTTTCCGTCGAAATTCCGATGAAGCTGACTTTCATTGTGGAAAATTGGAAAACTGTGCTAGAAGTAATTGAAAAAGAATAGCTGCAAAACCAAGTCACATCTATTCAGTTGGGAGCTGTGATTAGCATGAAAAACAGAAAATACAAGAAAAAGCATGAAAAGAAAAATAAATTGGGCTGACCCCCTAACCCTGTGATACAATTAATAAATTGGAAAGATAAATAAATCACCCCAAAAATTATATATACCCAAAACCAGGTTAGTGATAAACAATAATAAACTTGTGTCAATTGACATAAATGAACAATTCCCTTAATTCAAAAGGTGATGAACGTGAAACTAAAATTATTGTATTAGTATTGACCATTAACCACTTAAGCCCCGGAACCAAAATGCAGGTAAAGGACCTTGCTCCTTTTTGCGATTCGGCACTGCGTCGCTTTAACTGACAATTGCACGGTCGTGCGACGTGGCTCCCAAACAAAATTGGTGTCCTTTTTTCCCACAAATAGAGCTTTCTTTTGGTGGTATTTGATCACCTCTGCGGTTTTTATTTTTTGCGCTATAAACAAAAATAGAGAGCCAATTTTGAAAAAAATTCTATATTTTTAACTTTTTGCTATAATAAATATCCCCCAAAAATATATAAAAAAAACGTTTTTTTCCTCAGTTTAGGCCGATACGTATTCTTCTACATATTTTTGGTAAAAAAAAAAAAAATCGCAATAAGCGTTTATCGGTTGGTTTGCGCAAAATTTATAGCGTTTACAAAATAGGGGATAGTTTTATTGCATTTTTACTACTAATGGCGGCGATCAGCAAATTTTTTACGACATTATGGCGGACACATCGGACAATTTTGACACATTTTTGGGACCATTGTCATTTTCACAGCAAAAAATGCATTTAAAATGCATTGTTTATTGTGGAAATTACAGTTGCAGTTTGGGAGTTAACCACAGGGGGCGCTGAAGGAGTTATGTTTCACCTAGTGTGTGTTTAGGGAGGTGTGGCTGTAGGTGTGACGTCATTGATTGTGTCCCCCTATAAAAGGGATGACACGATCGATGCAGCCGCCACAGTGAAGCATGGGGAAGCTGTGTTTACACGCGGCTCTCCCCGTTCTTCAGCTCAGGGGACCGATCGCGGGACCCCAGGGCCCGCGACCCACGGCTGGGCACATGTACAGGACGTACCTGTACGTACATCTGCGCAGCCGTGCCATTCTG